>NC_081555.1:174479395-174686895 GCF_963082655.1 Stomoxys calcitrans | reverse complement strand
CTTGTTTTCTTTAAATACGAGAATCATAAAAAAATCGTCAAAGGGTTTTCCAAAGAAGATTCCATATGAGGTACCTTCATTCAATTGTTTGTTCATAGGTCATGTGCCATTTTGTGGAAGTTATAAGACTTTATAAATTTTTCCTATTTGAATGATTTAAAACAAGGAAAAAAATCATAACCCTAATACACACATCACATTATACACATCAGTCGGACGTATTCGCCCTGAACCCTTTTCAAAGTTTAGGCTTGAGTAGCTCTGAACATCAACCTTGATATTTTCTTTACAAATCAAGGATTCAAGTTTCAGTGAAATCGTTTAAAAATTCCCCTTTAATGAGCTCTAGTAGTTTCATATGAGCTCAAGTCCAAAATGTCAAATTTTACCTCAATATGTAAAGGGTTGTTACCAGATTAAAACTGACATACGGACAAACACCGACATCATTATATAGTCTTATAATTTTATGGTGATCAATATAAAAAAATGCTAAAATGCCCATGAACATTCCATTAAAGCCAGGGGGCAAACTTCTCACATATCAATGATTGCTGTCCGATTCATGTTTAAGCTAAGTGATGAGTGACCTTCTTTGTATAGCCGTGTCTGCAAGGCGTGCCGCAGTGTGACACCTCTTTGGGGAGAAGTTTTTGGTGATCAGTATCAAATTAATTAATTTATTAACAAAAAATTTTTATCTGTCGTTGAATGAACTTAATCACTGTCCCTGAACTCTGTCAGGCAGGTTGTGGTCGTCGTCAGTTGGCCATACCTATTCGAAAAATCTCGCTCGTATCTTCATTCTTCCGCAGTGCATTTTAAATAATTTCTCTTTTCACTCTTTTAAGTTGCGGCTGTTAACACTTTCCTCCTTCCTCATTTTGCTTTCCTAAGTCAATGCAGAAACTAAAAAAATTTAGTTTTGGCATTTACACTTTTTGTGATTGCAGGTTCCGTTTGCATACATCAACTGTCTGTCCATTGTTGGCCCATTGCTGCCTTCCTTTTTTCCAAATTCATAAGAGTGCCCCTTTAAGCCAAGAACTCAATTGGCACTGAAATTGAATCGGCTGTAGAGTTATGGAAAAAAAAACGAAAATAGACCCAGAAAAAATATGGAAATTACTTTGAGCTACAACTTAAAAGTATTCAATGAACTTTTTAGTTTATGAATGTTAATGACCCACGGCAAGCCAAGTCAACGCTGTTGGCTCTATAGTGAGACTTTAAGTATTGTACTTTCTTCTTAAACTTGGCCAAGTTTAGTGCGTACGAGAACGCGTGCCAAATATTAAAATAATGCTTTCATTTTTTTTGGAAAAGTACGATTCGAAGTCATGACGATATATTTTGGTCTTAACAATGTGGCTTTGTAGCAGCTTTTCGTTTTTTTTTTGTTAAGAAAATTAACCAAAGAGTCTGGAGGATGCCCATATCACAAAGCTACCCCAAACTTTGTGACATGATTTTGGCAAATAAAAAAAATTAAATAAAATATCCAAATCTGGACCGATTTGGGCCAAGTTGCAGAAAAATGTCGAAGAGTTCAACATAACGCACTGTCCCAAATTTCGGCGAAATTGGACAATAAATGCTCCTTTTATGGGCCCAAAACCTTAAATCGAGAGATCGGTCTATATAGCAGCTATATTCAAATCTGGAACGATCTGGGCGAAATTAAAGAAGCCGTTGAAGAGCCTAATACAACTCACTGTCGCAAATTTCGGCGACATCGGTCAGTAAATGAGCCTTTTATGGCCCCAAAACCAAAAACCGAAAGATCGTTCTATATGGGAGCTATGTCAGGTATATGACCGATTTTGACCATATTTAGTACATCTGTTGAAGGCTAAACGAAAAGTCATTGTGCAAAAGTTGAGCCAAATGGAAAAAAAATTGCGCCCTCTAGAGGCCAATGGAGTAACTATATACAGTTGTTGCTTGACGCCAAGCGACAATATCGACTAATATGGCAAAAAACTGGCGGCCATAAACTTTTACTAAATTTCCCATGAAATTTGCATTAAGTAACAGGGTATACTTCTGTCATTTAAAGGACCTCCTTTTATGGAACAGTATTTTTTTATCAAAAGACGGCTCAGGTAGGGTGTAATCCACACTGGATCGCAGCAGTAGGCGGACTTTTCAAGAGCCGTCCATCAGACCACAACACCATATAGGATTATAGGTCTGACAACTGCAGTTTCTTGCCCTTTCCAAAATGTTGGATTTGAAGTTCAATTTCATGTCGAGCAAAACACCCAGGTATTTTGCGCTTTCGAGGTTTCGACAATGGGAGCATGGTATGGACAATGGAAGGTATGAGGAGGAAAGGATTTGACAGCCACCTCGAAGTAATGCAAAAGCGGTGCCGAGGCTGATATGACTCTTAGCGGTGATATGGTGGATTTTTAGTCAGTAGGGAGATCTGTAAGCCCAACGTAACACAGAAGTGTCGATTTATGTGCATGCAGCAATGCATTTGCTTATCGTAACGCAGACGAATATATCAAATTGTTAAAAACGAAATGCCGAAATTAGTATACCCCCATCCAAAGGTGAAGGGTATAATAAATTCGAATATAATCGCTACAAACCAGAGAGCATATCAAAATATTAAAAAAAAACTCATCAGCGAATCAAAAATGCTGCTACCGCAACTTAAGAACCTCACATTACTTTACAACAGACCAATTTGCAACAATTTATCAGATATTTAAATTCTTTCTACAAATGTATTCCATCTTCTCTTAAATCCCACGAAAAAAACGTTGCTTACGATCTACATTTGGATGTTATTAAGTCAGTTGTTTGTTTAGTTGCGGAATGTATCACAAATGATCTCTTGATCAGTATGTATGTAATATTCCCTGTCAAATAGTCACCATTCAGTGACCTGAATTTGACATACCTGTCATTTAACAAAAAAGAAAAAAAATTAAGAGAAAAAAATACACACAAAACTTGTCTTTGTTTGATGTGGATTTGAAAATTTTAATGTTTGGGAGTTGAGCAAAGTCGTCACCATTTGCCAAAGTGGGCTCCAAATATTTACCACCGCACTTTTACAAATGAAGTGTCTATTATTTATGATGCCATAATTTTCTTTGCATCGCAACAACATTTGGTCGACAATATCGGCAACTTAATCTGCAACTGGCAATTTCTTGATGTATTTTGACGAGAACTGTGGGAATAAAAATTCCTTGAGTTAAAAAAATTACTCCGCATTTGAAGTTGTACGAATGTCGTTTAATTAGGCGGCACAGTGTTTAAAAATTAATGTTATTGAATTAGCAAGCATAAATTTCGTAGATTAGTAGGCGGAGAATTTTTTATTATATTATAAAAAAAAACAAGTAAAAAGGCGTTAAGTTTGGCCGGGCCGAACTTTGGATACCCACCACTTCGGGTATATATGTAAAGCATGCGTCTTTTTTGGGGCCAAGACTTTAAATCGAGATATCGGTCTATATGGCAGCTATATCCAAATCTTGATCGAACTGAGTGAAATTGAAAAAGAATGTCGAACGACCCAACACAACTCACTGTCCCAAATTGCGGCGACATCGGACAATAAATGCGCTTTTTCTGGCCCCAAAGCCTAAACCGAGAGATCGGTCTATATGGCAGCTATATTCAAATCTTGACCGATCTGTGTCATAATGCAGAACTATGTCAAGGGGTTTAACCTAACTCAATGTCCCAAATTTCGGCGACATCGGACAATAAATGTGCCTTTTATGGGCCTAAGACCCTAAATCGGAGGATCGGTCTATGTGACAGCTATTTCCAAATCTGGGCCGATCTCATATAACTCACTGTCCAAAATTTCGGCGACATCGAATAATGAATGCGCCTTTTATGGGCAAAAAACCTTAAAACGAGAGCTAGGTCTATATTGCAGCTATATCCAAATCTGGACCGATCTCGGCCAAATTAACGAAGGATGTCGAGGAGCCTAACACAACTCACTGGTCCAAATTTCAGCAAATTAGGATAATGTGGCTTTTAGGGACCTACGACTCTAAATCGGAGGATCGGTCTATATGGCAGCTATATCCAAATCTGGACCGATCTAGGCCAAATTGACGAATGATGTCAAAGGGCGTAACACAACTCACTGTCCCAAATGTCAGCAAAATCGGATAATAAATGTGGCTTTTTTGGGCCTAAGACCCAAAATCTGAGGATCGGTCTATATGGCAGCTGTATCCAAAGCTAGACCGATCTGAGCCAAATTGACGAAGGATGTCGAAGGGCCTTACACAACTCACTGTCCTAAATTTCAGCAAAATCGGATAATAAATGTGGTTTTTATGGGCCTAAGACCCTATATCGGCCGATCGGTCTATATGGGGGCTATATCCAGATATAGTCCGATATAGCCCATCTTCGAACTTAACCTGCTTATGGACAAAAAATGAGTCTGTGCAAAATTTCAGCTCAATATCTCTAGTTTTAAAGACTGTTGCGTGATTTCAACAGACAGATGGACAGACGGACGGACATGTCTAAATCGTCTTAGATTTTTACGCTAATTAAGAATACATATATACTTTATAGGGTCGGAAATCTCATTCCGTCGATGTGTAGCAAACGGAATGACAAAATGAATATACCCCCATCCTTCGGTGGTTACCCACCACCAAAAAAGCTTTTATGGGCTACAGACCACTTATCGGTAGATCGGTCTATATGGCAGCTATATATAAATATAGTCCGATTTGTACCATATTTGGGTCAAATGTTGGGAGGCTTAAAATTGCGCTCTATTCCAAATTACAGCGAAATCGGATGAAAAATAAAGCTTTTATGGTCTTCAGACTCCTTATCGGGAGATCGGTCTATATGGCAGCTATATCTAAATAAAGTCCCATCTGAACAATATCTAGATCAGATGTCGGAAGGCTTAAAATAACTGACTGTTTGAAATTTCTGCAAAATCGGGTAATAAATAAAGTGTTTATGTGCTTCACACCCTTTATCGGGAGACCGATCTATATGACGGCTATATCTAAATATAGTCCGATCTGAACCATATTTACGCAGATGTCGGGAGGGTTAAAATAACCCACTATTGTACATTTCAGCGAAATCGGGTAATAAATAAAGCTTTTATGGCCTTCAGACCCTTTATGTGGAGATCGGCCTATATGACGGCTATATCTAAATATAGTCCGATCTGAACCCTATTTGGGTCAGTTGTCGGGAAGCTTTAAACTATTCACTGTTTCAAATTTCAGCAAATTTCATCGGATGAAAAATTAAGTTTTTATGGACATTAGACCCTTGATCGGAAAATCGGTCTATATAGCAGCTACATCCAAATATGGTCCGATTTGGCCCGTTCAAGAACTTAAACAGCGCACCTCAAAAACGTATCTGTGCCAAATTTCAACACAATATCTCAATTTTTGGAGGCTCTAAGTGATTACAACAGACGGACGGACAGACACACGGACATCATTAAATCGTCTTAGAATTTTAAGACGATCCGAAATATATATTCTTTGTAGGGTCGAAAATTGATATTTCTATGTGTTGCAAACGGAATGACTGAATGAATATACCCCCTATCCTACGGTGGTCGGTATAAAAAGACTCCAAATTTTTTAAATTTGAACTACAAATTCTCTTATTCCTTCTAATATTCATACCATATATGGCCCAAATAGGTCCATAACTGTGATATTTTTATACCCACCACCGAAGGATAGGGGTATATTTATTTTGTCATTCCATTTGGAATACATCAAAATATCTATTTCCGACCCCATAAAGTATACATCAATTCTTGATTAGCGTAAAAATCTAAGACGATCTAGCCACGTCCGTCCGTCCGTCTATTTGTCTGTTGAAATCACGCTACGGTCTTTGAAAATGGAGATATTGAGTTGAATCTTTGTACAGATTTTTTTTTAGTCCATAAGCAGGTTAAGTTCGATGATGGGCTAGTCATATAGTCATCTTGAAATAGCCCCCAAATAGACCGATCCACCGATTTAGGGTCTTAGGCCCATAAAAGCCACATTTATTATCCAATTTTGCTTAAATTTGGGACAGTGAGTTAGGTCGTTAGGTCCTTCGACATCCTTCGTCAATTTGGTCCAGATTTGGAAATAGCTGCCATATAGACCGATCTCTCGATTTAAGGTCTTGGGCCCATAAAAGGCGCATTTATTGTCAGATGTCGCCGAAAATTGGGCACAGTGAGTTGTTTTAGGCCCTGCGACATCCTTCTTCAATTTGGTTTAAATATAGCTGTCATATGACCGATCTCTCGATTTAAGGTTTTGAGCCCCTAAAAAGCGCATATATAGTCCGATGTTGACGAAATTTGGGACAGTGAGTTGTGTCAGGCATTTCGACATTTTTCTGCAACTTGGCCCAAATCGGTCCAGATTTGGATATAGCTATAGGCCGATATCTCGATTTAAAGTCTTGGTCCCATAAAAGGTGCATTTATAATCCGATTTCACTGAAATTTGACACAGTGACTTATGTTAGGCTTTTCAACGTCCGCGTCGTTTATGGTTCAGATCGGCTTATTTTTTGATATAGCTACTAAAAAGAGCAATATTTTGTTATGCACAATTGAACAATTGTTCTTCTTAGTATTTGATCCAAATTGGAACATATTTCGATATAGCTGTTATGGAGCAAAAGGTATGCATTTTTTTTACCGAATTTTGGTGAAAGGTAGTTTACATATACACTACAGGTGATGAGTACCCAAAGTTCAGCCCGGCCGAACTTAACGCCTTTTTACTTGTTTCATATTGATATTCGATAGTTTTTACTGGAAAATTACTTAAAAAAAATATTTCTACGCATTAAAAGCCAACTACTGTGCACACAGATCATAAAGTTGGTGACGATGTTGCAGATATTTCATAATATATCCCCCCATGATTGTAAAGACAACATTTTCCCAGATCATGATTATGATGAATAGATGCCAGTGTTTGTTTCACTTTAATTTGTCACTGCTGTGAAGAGATTGCTTTATGTTGGAGGGGACATTTGCCACCTTCACTCCTACTAAACACACTTTTATTGCTTTATGAAATGAGAAAAAAAAAAAACACCAAAGAACTAACAACCAACTGTCATCAGGGGTTTGATTAATGAAAAAAACCCTACAACAATGCAATAAATGAGTTTATTTAAATTCGTGATTTTTTGGCAATTTATTTGGGAAGATGTTTGTTAAAATTTTTTTTTTTTTTCATTTAATTAATTATTTGACGAACATCATAATTTTGATGAACATTAATCATTTGGATGACGTTAATTTGATGTTATTATAGCATAATTTTTGCCAGAGAATATTAAATTAAGATTTACACGGTTTTTAACAGAAATTAGGCGGATAGAAATTCACGAAACCATCAAGGGTTTCACACAAATGTACTACAAGAACAGCAAGGTCAAGTTGGAATTATGAGGTGTCAGAAACATGCTAAAAGACATTTTAATTTTAAAATGTTCATTAAAGACCTAAAACAAATTAGGCAGAAATTGCATGCTAGGCAGACTTTGAAGGTCTCTTATGTAAAACTTGTAAAAAAAAATATAGAAACCCTATAAACTCCAATGTCATAAATGAGCATAGCTAATATGGAACCATTGCTAATTTTACTGATTGGCTTAGAATCATTTCCTGTTCAATTAAGCTGGAATAGTCTGTTTCTTTTAAAAACCTGTGCAAACTTTCAGCAAGCGGATGCGATTTGGATAAAGCTTTCATATATACATATGTATTACCCGATGTTGCAACTTGCCCAGGTTTACACTATACCGATATAACGCCGAGTATACATCTCCCTTAAAATTGTTATGCGTACACCAAGGCGACCTAGAGTTTTAGATTATCTGAATAATCCAATCTGACCCATTGTGACACCCCAGTTTGAGAATAAATTAAATATGGACAGAATTTATGGTTAACCAGTAAGGAATGGCAAAAGTCGGGCGGTGCCGACTATATAATACCCTACACCACCTAGTGTATGTAGTACTTTTTATATGTAGAACTTATCAATATAGAACTTTGTAAGATTTTCCTACCATAGGACAAAAGATTTGGATTTCCACATCTTTAAAAGGCCATATCGGATAAAAGATTATATGGGAGTTATATCGAAACCTGTGCCAATTTTAATGACACATACTGGGGCGTCAAATAGAGATTGACGTCCCAGTATGTTTCATTAAGATGGGACCAAAATTGGGGTTTTCAATGCCATAAAAGTCCATATCTGATGAAATATACACATTGATGCTATATATAAATTAGGATACATTTTAATGAAACATATTGGAACGTCAATTAAAACGTCTCATGTAAAGTCGGGCGAAAATTTTGGATTCTACAGCCTTAAAAGACCACATCGAATGATCGATATATATGGTAGCTATATCTAAATCTAAACCGATTTTTATGAAATGCACACATATGAAGACGTCAAAAAAGGCACCTCATGCAAAATTTTGTAAAGATCGGACCAAAATTGTGGCTTCTTCAGCCCTAAAAAGCCAAATCGGATGAAAGATATATGTGGGAGCTATATCTAAATCTGAGCCGATTTTTATGAAATTTTGTACATACATTGAGACTTCACAAAAACGTATCCACACCAAATTTGGTAAAGATCGGACTAAAACTTTGGCTTCTACAGCCATAAAAGTCCATGTCGGATGAAAGATAAATATGGGAGCTATATCTAAATCGGAACCGATTTTTATGAAATTTTGCGCACATATGTAGACCTCAAATAAAATACCTAATGCCAAATTTTGTGAAGATCGGACGACAATTGTGGGTTCTACAGCCTTAAAAAGCCATATCGGGTGAAAGATATATAAGGGAGCTATATCTAAATCTGAACCGATTTTTTTCAAAATCAATAGCGTTTGTCCTTGAGCCAAAAAAATGACGTGTGCAAAATTTCGTGAAAATCGGACAACAAATACGACCTGCACTTTGATTACAAGAATATATGGACTCACAGACGGACATATATTCAGCGGTTATTATCCCCTCACTAACGCTGGCTACATTTGTGAGGTATCCTGCCATGTTAAAACTTCTCTACAAAGTGGTGTCGCTATGTGGCACGCCGTTCGAACTCGGCATAACAAAGGAAGCCCCTTATCATTGAGCTTCAACATTAATCGGACTGCGCTCATGGATATGAGAGAAGTATTCCCTGTTCCTAAATCAAATGTTTATGGAAAATTTAGTATTTAGTAGTAATGTGTATGTTGTTATATATGCTGAATATTGTTATTGTTAGTGATTGTTGCATAACAAACAAGTAAATGAGTGTCAAACGGTCGAAACCAACCTGTCATCTCCACGCAAACTTCCCAGAGACACATCAGTAAGACTGCCGATATTGAAGAAAACCGTCTACGTAAGGTAGAAAGACTATATCCCTTTAGACCCGGACATGAGCAGAGCATTTGCTCGATTTTCTCCTCTGCCTCATCAGGACTGTTTCCACAGCATCATTATTCTTGATTTCAATGGGCGCCCTTATAACCTATCCCCCAATGCCCGGTTATAACTCCCGTAACAGTTCTTAGTGACCTCTTTTCAAAAGCCGGCATTTTCTTCGTCCTCCTACGGTCGACGGTAGACCAGAGTGTTCTGGCAGTTCGGCATCCATGTACAGATTGCCAACACGTCATCGCCTCAGCAATAGCTATCCCCCTATTATGTTCAGCAGTTCGCAGATGGCTCGTATGCAAGACCGGCAACGGGTTCACTCTCATGGTTGAAGGCTCATTCTCGTTTCCTACGAAACCCAAGTTAATGCAACGTCATGAGTCTGAAATTTATTCAGCGACTCCAAACACTCCGCCATTTATTACAACCACACTGTTATCGAATCCAAGGCTTGGTTGAGTTTTGAAGGCGGTAATTCTTTTCCCATGATCTCATTTGCGGCTATTGTAGTGGCACATACCTCCGTCTACAAGACCGTACACAAATAAAAATAATTTTGAAAACCAACAACTTATGTCGAAAAAGCGACGACGAAATTTTTTAATTTTCCCGCAACAAATTATTTTGAATCTCAGCGACCGAAAGTATAAATTTGTTGTAAAGGCACTTTTTTTTAGCCTACATATAACAATCAAAGAAAGACAAAAAACCATTTAATCAGCCACTACAAGGGCTTTGCTGCACAGTTTCGGTGTGGTTTTGTGGTGGTTTTTATTTTTTTTTTGTTCGGCTCGTAATGCTTGTCTCGTTCGTTTACTGCTTTGATCTCTGGTTTTTTCTCCGTCACCCTCTCTCTGCTATTTTATAATTTTATTAATTTTGCCCGCAGCGTGATTTGATCTCATGATCTTATGTTCGGTAGTCTTGCATGCATCCTTCATGATGAAATAACTTTCAATCAAATGCATAAAATGTTTTCAAATCATTTTTTTTGATTACAGAATACATATTCTTTTAGGCGAATTTTCAAAAATGAGTTTACTGAAAAATAAAAAAAATTACTTACTGGTGTGAGAGTCTTGGGTGCTTTATGGTAGTACACCTATATACAATATATTGAATAATATAATAACTCAACAAAAGTTGAGTTATTATAACTCAACAAAAGTTTTTTTTTTAAACCAAAAAATTTCAATTACTTTGTTTATCATGTCCCTACAAACCTACTTCAACAAATAAAGTCTTCAAGTTAATGCTAAAATTAGTTGAGAGTTTAAGGTTTTTCATACAAATTTAGTAGTTGGTTTTTTCTGTGTACACTCGCCTGGCAGTCTAACCTTAATGCCGATGTCGAGTGTCTCGGAATATATCCCTAATCTCGTCCCTTACTTCATCTTGGAGTCATCTGTGAAAACCGAGTTGGCATTCGCTCCCATTTCTCTCTTTCGGGAAAGCTAATCCTAAAGCTCGTATCTTCAAAGGGTCTCGCCGAACTTCCTTGGCTTAGTAACCTCCTTCCTTCCTCCATAGTATCCTTAATGGAAGTTTCCTTTACCTGGCAGTCTCACAGACATACCGATGTCGAGTTTCTCGGAGTATACTGCCCAATCCCGTCCCTTACTCCATCTTGGAGCCATCTGTGAAGACAGAATTATAATTGTCCTAAAATACAGCATCCGCCTACCAATCTTTTCTTTCGGCAAAGCGAATGCTGTAGTTCTTATCTTCACAAAGTCTCGGCGCCTGATAGTCTGGGATCTTCCTCAGTCTAGCCACTGTATCCATTGTATCTTGAATGAAACTTTCCTTCGGTTCGAACAGTGACGCTTCAGTGATTCCGACGCAGATCAGTCTTTCAAACTTCTGAAACTTCCTGATGCTAGTCCTCTTCTCCCCAGATTTCTCCTATACCAGTGGCCTATATGTCAGCACTGGTCTTACAAAGGCCCTGTAAATCCAGTCGATCATCTTCCAGCTTACTTTCGCCTTTCGTTTCCTTTTCTTCGTAAACCTTTTCCAGGACAGTTTCGAATCGAGGATTAAGCCTTGATATATCCTCTCCTTCGAAAACTGCAGAGTTATGCCGTCCAAAGAGGGGAGTCCAAAATCCGGTGTCTTACATCTCCGAGTAAAGAGCATCAGCAGTGTCTTCCGGATTCAGTCCTCAACTCATATCTTGTAGCCTACCTCGATAGTCTCCTCAGTGACATTTTCATGATAGCTGCCATATAAACCAATCAGGGATCTTGGCTTATTGAGCCTCTAGAGGGCGCAATTCTCATCCGAATTGGCAGATATTTTGTACAACGGTTTCTTCCATGACCTTCAACACCGTGTCCGTGTCCCATATGGTCTGAATTGATCTATAGCTTGATAAAGCTCCCATATAAACCGATCTCCCGATTTTGCTTCTTGAGACCCTACAAGGCAACTCTTATCCGAATGGACTGAAATATTACACAATGACTTCTACCGGTCCGAATCATCCTATAACTTGATATTACACCAATAGCAGAACAGTTCTTATTCATTATTCTTTGTTTGCCTAAGATGAGATACCGCGCAAAGAACTCGAAAAATTCGATCAATGGTGGAGGGTATATAAGATTCGGCCCGGCCTTGCTCTTACTTGACATTGAATGTAGTAGGTATATTCGGTATTATATAGTCGTCTGCGCTCGACTTTAGCCTTTCCTTACTGGTTTATTGTTTCAAATGACAAAAATGCCCGATATTGGGCTACAAACAGCACGAATGTTATCTGCCTGTATTTTAGCCCATTTCAATTAAATGGCTTTCTTCAGTGCATCCATACATAGTGGCATGTTGTAAGTCGTTACCTTGCTCTCTAAAATGGTCCAAATAGTACAATCCATCGGATTTACATCTGGGGAATTGGACACCTACTGCAAAGACGAAATGAAGTGCGGAATATGATTTTTGAGCCAATTTTGTGCATAATATGATGGTGACGAGTCTTGTTGGTGCATCCATGGTCCATGACCAAGATGTATGGGTACCAATGGCTCCAAGGTACCTTCCATACATAATAAGTCAAATTTCAATTTGACTCCAAGCTGGATGAAAACAATTGGAGAGCTGTCATCGTTGATCACAGGTGCCCAATCCATCAATTATTTCGAGTGGCCGTTTGTAGGCTCACATCTATGCACGGGCACTCGGTTTACTAAACACTATCATCCCACAGCAGCCGGTTGTACGTACAGAATTGAGCCGATGGAGTCCTTCATCGACAAGGGCTACCGCCTTTGTGTACAACACGTTGCTACGACAACAACAACATTATAGGAGTTTATGAATTGCTCAATTGGAATTTTTTTTTCGTCAAAGATCATGGTGTTCGGAAAATCGCCACTTTCGAGCAAGCGCAGCGAATCTTTTCCTCTTTCGAGTTTAACTTTTTTTGGTGTAAGAGGCCACCGTAACGCAGAGGTTAGAATGTCCACCTATGACGCTGAACGCCAGGGTTCGAATCCTAGTGAGACCATCAGTACAATTTTCAGCGGAGGTTTTCCCCTCCTAAAGCTGGCAACATTCGTGAGGTACTATGCCATGTAAAACTTCTCTCCAAAGAGGTGTCACATTGCGGCACGTCGTTCGGACTCGGCTATCATTGAGCTTAAACTTGAATCGGACTGCACTCATTGATGTGTGAGGAGTTTGCCTCTGTCCTTAGTGAAATGTTCATGGGCAAAATTGGCATTTGTAAGATCGTGTGTCGTTTGGAACTGGTGAGGCTTTGCCTTAAGTTAGTTTTTCAATATCTGTTGCATTCTTCATGGCATGCCATTACGATGTGGATTTCGCTGAATTCAAGCCTCGCAAGTATCATTATAACAATTAATGCTGCAATAGATAAACATTTTGTTCACATTCAGGAGTTTGAGTCCGCCAAATATAATTCAATCACACTATCACGCTTAAACTCCATCCCGAATAACATTTTGTTGTGATAAACTTAGAAGCAAATGGTTTTGATGACTTGCAAACAATATATTGAGATGTTAATAAATCCAATTTTCATATAGTTGTCGCTTCTAGTTTGACAGATATATCTGAGTGAACTTGGTTACACTTGGTGTCGGCTACCCTAAGGAGTTCAACATCAATGTACTGATATAAATCCGTAAAGGGTTTGTATTGCCTACGAGTATAGTCAATACCTATTATGAACCTCCTTTTACTTGTTCGCCAATTTCTTCTAATTCTTTTTTCGGCTAAACTCGAGTACTAAAATGAGAAAAAAGAAAGCGAAATAAATACTTTAACACTAGAGATTTTTTTCATAAATTAAAAACGGGATACCCCATCATTAAACAGAACACATGAGTGATTTTCCACCATGGATGATAGGGCAATGCAAACGCAAAAGCAACAAGTTGTCTGGGGAGGAGGAGGAGGTGGAATACCCTCCAAACTCAACGCAAGTGTAGGAATTAAAATTTATGAACTCCTTGAGTAAAAAGGTACAATTACCCACACTGAAAACAACAACAAGTAAGAGTGGGCAATTATTTTATATGCTCAGTTCAAAGTCTGGGGAAACGCAACCCCACAGTGGAAGTCAAGCTAAGTCAAGCTTCTTCTAACGCATTTAGAAATTCATCATTCTTGTTTTCACGTTTTATGACTTTAACTCATATTTTATTTATTTACAACTTCACAGTTGGCATAAAGCGAATCACTTCCACCTCTACATAATGGAGGAATGGGGAAGGTTTATAAATGTTCTTGGCTTGCGTTGAGTTAATTTAATCTTAAAAGTATAAAACTACACGTACTAAATATTAACTGGAAAATTGCCCATAATTTAAGTAAGCTGAGTGGTAAGTACTTTAAGAGAGAAACCCTCGTTAGTGGCATTTGGCAAAAGGCAATAAAATCCAAGATATGAGAAGGTTTCAGGAAGATTGATTCTTTGTTATTTTCTAGCTTTCTTTGATGGATAATATTATTTGAAGAATTCACACTTAACGGTAAATAGGAAGAATTTCTTTAATTTGCCTATAAACTATAATTAAATATTTTTTTTGTATAACTGTTGCCAAAATAATTTTGTGAGTATAAAGGGGGAATTTCATCATGTTAGCATAAACCAAATCTGGCGGCAGTTATTTGACCTTTATGGCTTAAAAGCATTTTTTTAATACTCATGTAGACGATTTTTAATTAAGGGTTTAGGTTTATAACAAACTTTTTTATTATCATTTTTTTTTTGATATGAGAGATTAGAACATCAAATTAAATGTATTCAGGAAAATGATGAATGACCATTACATAATTTGCATGACATCTTCATGGTGTTTGCTCATAATGAAATGGGAAAAAAATTTGGACATAATTTGTCTTAATTCTCTAATAGGTTGAATTTGAGTTTTGTTTTAACACCACCATCTCTGTGGTTTTGGGTATTATAGCTTCATATGTTTTTAGCAATGGCAACAATATTGAATATAAGGTCGGTATTAGATATTAAATCGAATTATTCATATTTGCTATAGAGGTGGCAAACTATCGATAATCGCAACATTCGATATTTCTAATAATAAATATTGATAGTATATTGAATTTCCATCACCTTTATTTTCGTAGCGCAGAGGTTCGCACATCCGCCTATGATGCTGAACGCCTGGGTTTGAATCCGAATTCCCTCCTAATGCTGGCAACATTTGTGAGGTACTATGCCATGTAAAACTTCTCTCCAAGGAAAAAGGGGCCTCTTATCACTGAGCTTAAACTTGAATCAGACTGCACTCATTGATACGTCAGAATTTTGCCCCCGTTCCTTAGTGGAATGTTCATGGGAAAAATTTGCATTTGTATTTGCATTGCCCATTTTTGTGTGGATCAAAAATGAAGACATTGTTACATAATTTTAAGAAAAACGGTTTGAAAATACACTGACAGACCCTCATATATACCCTCCACCATGGATCGCATTTGTCAAGTTCTTTGCCCAGTATCTCTCAATAGGCAAACAATTTATAATGAATATGAATTGCTATGCTATTGGAGCTATATCAAATTGTAGACCGATTATGATCATACTTGGTTTGGATGTTGGAAAGCATAGTAGAAATCATTGTGCAAAATTGCAGCAAATTCGGATTAGAATTCCGCCCTCAAGTAGTAAGGTTGGAAGATCGGTTTATATGGGGGCTATATCAGGTTATGGACCGATTCATACCATATTTGGTATATAAAGTATGTTGAAGGTGGTAGAAGAAGATGGTAGAAGATTTCAGATAAATCGAATAAGAATTTCGCCCTCCATAGGCTCGAGAAGTATAATTGGAAGATCGATTTATTTGGGAGCTATATCCGGTTATGCATCGATTTAGACCATTAAGAACGTCAGGATAAGGATCGAAAGGCAGCGAGTGACAAAGGGGGGTTGTGTGCATTCCAAAATTAAGTGTTCTGGTCTAGAATTGAATAGGTTTACCGCTTTACTGTCGCCGGCTAGAACGGACGTCTCAGTTATTGTGTCCGTCGTGACAGGTCACTGACTGATCAGAAAACATGTTGAACGACAGAAGGTTGCAACTTTTCAGAAGCTGTGAAGACGTCAATGAATAAAAACTATAGAACGTCTGCTCCACACACACGGCAGTGGAACTTCTCTTCCACAGAAGAAGTTCCACTTTAGGTTCTTATTTGATTGAGAACCTGTCTGATTTAGCGGATGTAAACATTCAAGTAAACAAACAAGTTGTTGGGCTTTTTATAGCGATTTAATAGTTCAACGGCAGGAACTAGAAGTCATCTCTTTCTGCTGTTCTTTTGGTATCACACTGGACTAAAACGTTTAAGTGAGTCTGATGGCAGACTGTCATTTAAACCCAACCTAACCTAAGCTACAATAAAAAGAAGTATCTGTGCAAATTTCAAGCGAATACCTTCATTCATCCGAGCGTTATCGTGATTTCGACAGACATTCGGACGGACATTGTAAGATCGATTCAGAATTTCGGTACGACCAAGAATATATGTAAACTATGGGGTTTCAGATCAATATTTCAAAATGACTTGATTATTATAGCCCCATCCTATGGTGGTCTGTCTGTCAGTTAAAATCATGCTACAGTCTTCAAAAATGGACTTATTGAACTGAAACTTTGCACAGATTCATCTTTTGCCCATAGGAAGGTCAAATTCGAAGATAGGCTATATCGGACTATATCATGATATAAACCCATATAGACCGATCTCCCGTTTTACGGTCTTAAGCTTATAAAAACCGCATTTTTAATCCGCTGAAATTTAGCACAGTGAGTTTTACCAGTTTGGTAAGATAATCGAGGGGCCTACCTATCGATAATCATTCCAAATACATTCTAGAACCGACTATATTTGGATATAGCCGCCATATATCCCAATCGCCCGATTTAAGGTCATATCAGAGTTCGTTCAAATGTAGTACAATGAGTTGTATTAAGATCTCCAATATCCGTTCTGAATGTTGTTCAAATCGGTCTATATCTAAGTATAGCCCCCATATAGATCGACCATCCTATTTAAGTTTTTAGACCCATAAAAGCCGCATTTATTACACGATTTCTCTGAAATTTGGCACAGTGGGCTGTGTGTTGTTTTTGACGTCCGCACCGAATATGGTTAATATCGGACAACTTTTTAGTATATCCCTCATATAAGCCGATCTCCGTGTTGAGGGTCTTTCACCCATAACTGGTGTATTTATTACACGATTTTGCTGAAATTTGGTACAGCAAATGTCTTTCGTACAGTAAGCTATATCTTACCCTTATCCATCCTCTTCGAAGATAGTAGATAAGATCATATTTGGTTGAAAGTGTTACATATATCGATCTCCCGATTTATGGTGATGAATGTTTGAGTACAATGAGTTTTGATAGATGGTTTCTCTGGACAAAAATATGTCATTTGCATGCCTTTACACAGTATGGCCTGCGACAGTGGAAGATATTGGAGAAGAAACGCAGAATATTGTAGCACTTAGAAATCAATTCTATAGTCGGCTAGATCTGTAGTGGCCAAAAAAGTATGGAAGGACGATATAGGTACTTAAGGGAATAGCAGAAGATATTAAAGAAGAAACGCAGAAAATTTTAGAAATTAGAAATCATTTCAAAGTTCGGCTAGATCTGTAGTGGCCAAAAAGTATGGAAGAGGTGCTTAAGGAAATAGCAGATCTTCAAGACTTCGTTTGGGACTTTGTACCCCGAGATGAAGTTGACATTTGAAAGACAGAGGCTTATAGGTAAACAGTAAGTTCAAGTGTACACGTTGCCCATTATTGCCCGAAATGTAAACACTGATCAAAATACTGAGAGCCTAGAAAATTTCTTCGTTTTGGCTAGCAATAACCTCCAGCACACTTTTCTAGGTATATTATTTACAGCTTTATTAAATAAATAAAAATTTTGTTTAGAAAACAAATCATGATTGCTATTTGCCACTTTTTAAGTTTTAATTATTACTGACAATTATGCAGTAATTTTGAACGCTTAATAGATGCAATTTTGAGCAGTAGACCAGAACCAATGCTAATAAGCACGAAGCGTGTTGGTACATCAAAATAGGCTTATCTAATTCACTCAGAATAATTTATGCTGCAAAAAGGGCAATTTACACGATTGTAAATCACTTTTGATGTTGTATTCATGCACTTAACAAAAAAAAAAACAAGTAAAAAGGCTTTAAGTTTGGCCAGGCCGAACTTTGGATACCCACCACCTCGGGTATATACGTAAACCACCTTTTGTCAAAATCCGGTGAAAATATCATACCTTTTGCTATATAGCAGCTATATCGAAATATGTTCCGGTTTGGACCAAATACTAATAAGTACAAGTCATTGTTCAATTGTGTATAACAAAAAAAAAAAAAAAAAAGAAACAAGATGGACCAATAAATGCACTTGCTGTGATTCTAGAAGATAAAAAGCGGGTGATTCTAGAAATTAAAACCGAGCTATATCTAAATCTGAACCGATTACCATCAAATTCACTAGTAATATTGAGAGTCAAAAGAAAATCCCTCCTGCAGAATTTCGAGAAAATCGGTTAACAAAAGACCATTTTATTGCAATATAACTGAAAATCGGATGAACATATATATGGGAGCTATATCTAAATCTGATCCGATTTTGATCAAACTCTATGCATATTGTGGTAGTCATCGAGGAAAGCGTTGAACAATATTTTGGCAAGATTGGTCAATTAATGTGCTTGCAGTGGCTCTGGGAGTGAAAATCGGGCCATATATACATATGAGGGCTATATCTAAATCTGAACCGATTTCCTTGAAATTCACCTGTAATGTCGAGAGTCATAAGAAAATCCTTCCTGTCGAATTTCGTGAGAATCGGTTAACAAATGACCATTTTATTGCATTATTACTGAAAATCGGACGAACATATATATGGGTGCTATATCCAGATCTGAACCGATTTGTTCCAATTTCAATAGGCTTCGTCTCTAGGCCGAAAAACATGCCTGTACCAAATTTGATCGGATGACGATCGGATGAAAAATGCGTCCTGTACTTTGTACACAAATTAACATGGACAGACGGGCAGCTAAATCGAATCAGAAAGTGATTCTGAGTCGATCGGTACACTTATCAATGGGTTTATCTCTCTTCCTTTTGGGTGTTACAAACTAATTCACTAAGTTACAAAATATTGATCTTTTTAGTAGCTATATCTAAAAAAAACCATCTGAACCATATATGAGAAGGATGTCGAAAAGCCTACCATAAGTCACTGTGTCAAATTTCAGTGAAAATAAACCCGTCTGAACCATATATGACATGGACTTCGAAAAGCCTAAGATAAGTCATTGTGTCAAATTTCATGAAAATAAAATGAAATTTCATGAAATAAAATTTCAATGATATATAAATGCACCTTTTATGGAACCAAGACTTTAAAACGAGAGATCGGTCCATATGGCAGCTATATCCTAATTTGGACCAATTTAGGCCAAGTTGCAGAAAAATGTCGAAGAGTTTAACACAACGCACTGTTCCAAATGTCGTCGAAATCGGACAATAAATGCGCCTTTTATGGGCCCAAAACATCATATCGAGTGATCGGTCTATATGGCAGCTATATCCAAATCTGGACCGATCTGGGCCAAATTGACGAAGGAAGTCGAAGGGCCTAACATAACTCATTGACCCCAAATTTTTGCGACATCGGACAATAAATGCGCCTTTTATGAGTCTAAAGCCTTAAATCGAGAGATCGGTCTACATGGCAACTTTATCCAAATCTGGACCGATCTGTGCCATAGTGCAGAAAGATATCGAAAGATCCAAAATCTTAAATCGAGAGATCAGTCTATATGACACCTATATCCAAATCTGGACCGATCTGAGCCAAATTTCGGAAAGATGTCGAAGAGCCTAACTCAACTCAGTGTCGCAAATTTCGGCGAATTCGGACAATAAATGCGCCTTTTATGGGCCCAAAGCCTTAAATCGAGAGATCGGTCTATCGGTCTATATTGAAATCTGAACGGATCTCTGCGATATTGCACAAGTATGTCAAGGGGCTTAACTTAACTCACTGTCCCAAATTTCGGCGACATCGGACAACAAATATGGCTTTTATGAGCCTAAGACCCTAAATCGGCGAATCGGTCTATATGACATCTATATTCAAATCTAGACCGATCTGGGCCAAATTGAAGAAGGATGTCGAGTGGCCTTACACAACTCACTGTTCCAAATTTCAGCTAAATCGGATAATAAATGGCTTTAATGGGCCTAAGACCCTAAATCGGCATATCAGACTATATGGCAGCTATATTCAAATCTGGACTTAAGAGCCTAACACAACTCATTGTCCTAAATTTCGGCGAATTCGGACAATAAATTCGCCTTTTATGGGTTCAAAACCTTAAATCGAGAGATTGGTCTATATGGATGTCGACAACTCACTGTCCCAAATTTTGGCAAAATCGGAGAATAAATGTGGCTTTTATGGACGTAAGACCCTAAATCGGCGGATCGGTTTATATGGGTACTATATCAAGATATGTTCCGATATAGCCCAACTTCGAACATAATCTGATTATAGACAAAAAATAGAATCTGTGCAAAGTTTTAGCTCAATATCTCTTTTTTTTAAGACTGTAGCGTGATTTCGAACGACAGACGGACAGACGGACGGACAGACATGGCTAGATCGTCTTAGATTTTTACGCTGATCAAGAATATATATACTTTACAGGGTCGGAAATGGTTATTTCGATGTGTTGCAAACGGAATGACAAAATGAATTTACCCTCATCCTTTGGTGGTGGGTTAAATAAATCATTAAATAATGCTTTTTTATTATTTAATTAATAATTATTTATTTAATCGAGTTGAAAGAAATCCTAAAAAACAACTTAAGAATAGTTTAAAAAATTCTAAGTTTTTCTAAAATCAAGATTTTAATATGTTTTATAATTCCACATCAAACTTCAAGTGGATTCTAATGCATTCTTGACTATAAAATCTTTGTAACATATCTCACCTTCGTACAAGGCATTTGTAAGCTGATAATATTTTAATCATCCACAACATTCATGTTTATGCTGACAGTGATGGCGAGCACAATATCAAGCACCAATTGTTGTTTTCCTAAGCAATTGTCATTGGAGCAATATAAAAAATGCCTTACATAGTCTGGAAAACGAGCCATATTGATTACACAAACAGAAAATAAAGCCAAAACCACTTGAATCGAAAAAAACAAAATGCTTATAGATCGCGACTCATATGATGTAAGTGAACAAATTATGGAAATACCTTAAATAGTGTTTTCACATAATTTTCTCAAGCAATTGTTAAGCTTGGCGCAGATGACTTATCCCCCACTGACCGGCTTTTGCGATCATTTGTTTTATGCTCTTGCAATATAGCGACAAAACAATTATCCAACAACATTTCAAAAGACATCAGACTCAAATATTCCCCCTAATTGACCGGAATACAATTTCCACCTATTCATTCGAAGGTGTTTGGTTTGGTATGTCGAAGTCGAAGTTATTTCAAAATATTTAATTTGAAGGGGTTTTCGGCGGTATGTACACATGTACTTTACCCTGCTTGAGTTGAATAGAAAATTTCCAAGCCACAGGAAAAACTCTCAAAGTTGGTGGTGATAATTAGACAGTAATTGGTTGGGGGCATACAACAATAGTTACCTACCGAAAGGGTATTTTGGCAAATAGATTGTGAAATTGAAATCGCATGTTGGTTATCTGGCGGTTTGAAAGTAAACAAGTTTGTTTCTTAAGTCTTTCGTTTTGAAACTACACATTTTCCCACCTGTAGCTAAGCTTTGGTTTTTTGGGGTTTCATCTTTCCACAAACATTGTAAATGATAAGATTTATTTCTTCGATTACCTTTCATATGTGTTTGAGATCGCCGCAATAATCCGCCATGATTATTTATGATTTATAAAATCATAAAATCGTTACCTGGGAATATCAAATAAGAGGTTTTTGTTGTTGTGCGAAAAACTTGTTTACTTTTTCAATCAAACATAATTTGTTCAATTTGTTTGTAGGTTAAATGTTTACAAAGAACATCTGTATGAGCTGTGTTTGCAATAAAAGTTGGATCTTTTAAACATTGTTGTATTAGGTGTTGCCATTGTAGCGCAGAGGTTAGCATGTCCGCCTATGACGCTAAACGCCTGGGTTCGAATCCAGGCGAGACCATTAGAAAACATTTTCAGCGGTGGCTTTCCCCTCCTAATGCTGGCATCATTTGTGAGGTGCTATGCCATGAAAAACTTCTCTCCAAAGAGGTGTCGCATTGCGGCACGCCGTTCGGACTCGGCTTTAAAAAGGAGGCCCCTTATCATTGAGCTTAAAACTTGAACTCATTGATATGTGAGAAGTTTGCCCCTGTTCCTTAGTGGAATGTTCATGGGCACAAATTTGTTTGTAATTTGTAGTAATAGGTATGTAAGCAGCAAGCAACTTACAGATACGTACTTACCATCACATATTCTCCTTATATTCGAGGGATGCTTGGTGAGTTGGAGAATATAATTGGATATTAAAATTGAAAACAAGTAAAAAACGGTATTATGTTTGACCGAATAAATGATATCGAACACCCACCCTTTAAGTGTTAATTGAGCGATAGGTGGACTTTATGTTCAATTCTGAACCGATTTTGATTAATTCCGGGTGAGGATCCAAATTTAAGACAAAGCTATGAGAAATTGTTATAACTACGGCTTTATAAGTGTAAATCGGGGGAGCTCATATATTGGAGCTTTAGTTTCATGTATTTTGGCGAAATTGAAAGTGAAAATGCTTTCGCGCAATACGTAGAAAAAAAAATTAAAATTGAATAACTCCGAAACCATAAGAGATTTTGTAAATCAGAGGTGACTAGCTTTAGTGGCACTACCTCGTTAACGCCTTAGCTCTTACCATTCGAAATTTCAAAGATTTATGTCTACCCTTTTTTCAAATGTCAAATTTTTTACTAGTTTTTGTACCCACTACCATAGGATGAGCGTATAGTCATTCTAGTCATTCGGTTTGTAACATCTCGAAATATTGATCGTCTCGATATTCCGATTCTTTCGAAATCACTCTAGCGAACGCATAAAAGCTATCCGCATGAAATTTTGCACAGATACATGTTATATTGGGTTGCCTAAAAAGTAATTGCGGATTTTTCATATAGTCGGCGTTGACAAATTTTTTCAACGGCTTGTGACTCTGTAATTGCATTCTTTCTGTTACTTTACTTTTAGCTTGCTTTAGAAAAAAAGTGCGCGAAATTTTGTTTACATTTGTTTGTTTGGCGTCAATTTTAATATGGAGCCCACAAAGGAGCATTTTCGTCATATACTTTACTTTATTATTTCCGCAAAAGGAAAAAACACGGAGCAGGTTGCTAAAAAGTTACGAGATGTGTATGGTGATAAAGCCTTAAAAGGAAGACAGTGTCAAAATTGGTTTCGCAAATTCCGTTCTGGAGATTTTTCACTTAAAGATGACTCACGTTCAGGTCGGCCAAATGAAGTTGTTGATGACCAAATCAAAGCATTAATCGAATTGGATCCTCATGTAACTGAGCGTGAGATAGGAGAGAAGTTAAATATACCAAAATCAACCGTTCATTATCACATAAAAAGTCTTGGACTGGTGAAAAAGCTTGGTATTTGGGTACCACATGTATTGAAATAAATTCATTTAACAAACCGAATCAACGCTTGTGATATGCACCCTAAACGCAATGAATTCGATCCGTTTTTAAAACGAATCATAACTGGAGATGAAAAATGGATTGTTTACAACAACGTTAGTCGAAAACGATCATGGTCCATGCATGGTGAACCAGCTGAAACCACTTCAATGGCTGATATCAACCAAAAGAAGGTTATGCTGTCTGTTTGGTGGGATTGGAAGGGTGTGGTATATTTTGAGCTGCTTCCAAGGAACCAAACGATTAATTCGAATGTTTACCGTCAACAATTGGACAAATTGAATACAGCCATCAAGGAGAAGCGACCAGAATTGGTCAATCGTAAAGGTGTCATATTCCACCAGGACAACGCTAGACCGCACACATCTTTGGTCACTCGCCAAAAACTGAGTGAGCTTGGCTGGTAACTTTTGATGCATCCACCATATAGCCCTGACCTTGCACCAGCAGACTACCATTTATTTCGATGTTTGCAGAACTCCGTAAATGGTAAAACTTTCGGCAATGATGAGGCTATAAAATCGCACTTGGTTCAGTTTTTTGCAGATATAGGCCAGAAGTTCTATGAGCGTGGAATACTAAATTTGCCAGGAAGGTGGCAAAAGGTTATCGAACAAAATGGCAATTATATATTTGATTAAAGTTCATTCTAAGTTTTATTAAAAATGCATTTACTTTCTTTTAAAAAATCCGCAATTACTTTTTGGGCAACCCATATGTTCGCCCAATTTCCAGCAATAAAATGGTCATTTGTTGACCGATTCTCTTGAAATTTGGTAGGAATGATTTTCTTATGACTTTCGACATTACAAGTGAATTTCATAAAAATCGGTTCAGATTTGGATATAGCTCCCATATATATGTTTGTCCGGTTTGCAGAAATAATGCAATAAAATTATCATTTATTAACCGATTCTCTCGAAATTTGGCAGGAAGGATTTTCTTATGATTCTCGACATTATTGGTGAATTTCATAGAAATCGGTTCAGATTTAGATATAACTCTCATATATATATCGCCCGATTTTAACTCCCAATGGTTCCCCATAGAACCATTGAAAGCGCATTTATTGACCAATCCTCCCAAAACTTTGTACAAAGCCTTGCTCGACGACTACCACATTATCTGAGAAGTTAGCTTGAAATCGGTTCAGAATTACATATAGCTCCTATAGATTTTGGCAATTTGCAATAATGTTGTCATTTGTCTGGTATTCCTTAAGCTTATCCTTGTGTGGTGGCCAGTATCAGCTTTGGTAACTTGCATTGAAAGCTATTTGCGATTCTTTTCGTTGCCTTGATAGCTCGGACATCCACCACGGGGATAATTCCCTCTAGATCGTGTTTGTGGGCATAAGCTGTACTAAAGAGCCTCTCCAGGGTCGATACAGCCTTTTCTATGTTCGCCATGGTGTTTCCTTGATTCAGGATGTTGGTGAGTTTGTTTTCTCTACCAAGACGTTCCTATGCCAGTTCGGGAGCCTAGTTTTACTCTTTCGAAAGACCATATAAAATATATATTTTTTAATTTTTTTAATTTGTTTGTGAAACTAATTCCTAAATTCTCTTCAAAATAGTCAAAAAAGCCAACTGGAAACCGATAAAAAATGTTTTCCATTAGTCGAAGTAATAAATTCCCAAAAAAATTGGCGTTATGTATCTCATTGAAGACTTAAAATAATGAAAAAACTTTGATGAAAAAATACAAAATGGCAACACTTGAGTGCTTAAATATTTCGTACAGAAATTCTAACTATTGGCCAAATTTTTATAACAGAGATCATAGAAAAAATATCTTGAAATTCTAAATGATCGTCGCCTTGTGTGGATGACTTAGCCAGATCACCTTGTCTAACTTCAATTGCATTTTTGAACAAACATAGAGCGACGACATGCATGCAAGTGCATAGAAAAGACAATTTGCCCCCGTTGCCGTTGAATGTTGAATGAGTTGGGATTTTGGGTGACTTCTTTTGAAACTGAATTAAATGGAGCCAATAAAATAATCAGCTCCCCCATTATCATCATCGCAGTCGCCGCTGTTGTTATCAACATCAGATAATAAAACGTCTTTGGTGGCATTACAATGTTAATCGAGTTGTTGAAAGTAGGTTCGCTTTGCGCCAAATGAATGCATCATCATAACCCATCACAGTTCTATAAAAATTTGCAGTTGTTTGCTCTACTTTTTGCTTATATATCACCAATAAAGTTACTTTAAATCTTCCAACTCGAAGTATGTCGTCTATGCAAAACATTGTTGCTGACGATGTGGCTGATGGTTATGCACTGCACAGTGTTTTAGTGTCGGAAAGAGGTGAAAATATAATTTCAATGAAATTTTATGAGAGATTAAAATGTTGGTGATAAATGGCGCAATTAAAATACTGGGGGAAAATTTTCTTCCATCGAACGCTGGGGTTGATGCTGTAACACTGTGAAACAACTAAACAGTCGGTGGGACGGCGAAAATCCTATGGGGTGATCCGGATTGTGAGAAACGAGGCTATTACAGAAAGGAAGTAAGAAGGAAGTCAGTATAGCTTTTGGTGTCATAATGGGACACCTAGGACTACGAGCTCACTTATGCAAAATCTGTGCATCTAGTGATGGTATGTGTAGGGCATGTGGGGAAGATGATGGTGCATTTCCATTTAAGGATTTTCTAAGTAGCACGGATTGTCTAACTTAATTGGCGTGTTTTTGACCGGCATAAGGAGGAATATATAGATGGATGGATGGACGAAACGGGCAAGACTGAGTTAACAAAGTATTCCATGGCGACAGAGAATATAGAAGGAATATTTCGCTATGATGTTTACTAAAATCTGCATATGGTCCAAGTTGGCCCATAACACGTCCACTCAGATACACGTCCACTTGATTTCTTGAGAGCTAATTGGATGGAATTTTTCTCCGATTTGGCTTATATTTAGCATGACCAGGTTCTTTCATGGCTTTTGACATCAATCAAGTGATTCTTGTATTTGACATCTTGTAGAAATTGAGAACGCAATTCTAAAATATTTTGAAATGTGTTCCTATTGGTGGAGGATATTTAGGGGTTTTTTTTGTAATTTTTGTATGAAATGTATGATTTATGTATGAAATTTCTTCTAATACACTGTGCTATCTATGTTCCTTATGTTGAAGTTATTCACCTCAACATATGAAGCTGGTCTACTATAGTGATCTTAGCAGCACCAAAAACAAAACAAACAAAAACCAAGTAAAAAGGCATTAAGTTCGGCCGGGCCGAACTTTGAATACCCACCATCTCGGGTATATATGACAAACCCATTTCATCACAATCCGATGAAATTTGGATAACTTAAGGACCCAAATTCGGCACAGACATTGAATGGTCTAATATTGGGTTGCCCAACAAGTAATTGCGGATTTTTCATCGTCGGCGTTGACAAATTTTTTCACAGCTTGTGACTCTGTAATTGCATTCTTTCTTCTGTCAGTTATCAGCTGTTACTTTTAGCTTGCTTTAGAAAAAAAAGTGTAAAAAAGTATATTTGATTAAAGTTGATTCTAAGTTTTATTCAAAATGCATTTACTTTCTTTTAAAAAATCCGCAATTACTTTTTGGGCAACCCAATTCGTATGTCTTTTTGGCAGATACATTCAATTATAAATCGATCTGAACCATATTAAGGTCGGATATCGTGAGGCTCAGAAAAACTATCTGATTCAAATTTAAGCGAAATCGGGTAATAAATAAAGTTTTTATGGGCTTTAGTTCCTTTATCGGGAGATCGGTCTATACGACAGCTATATCTAAATATATTCCGATCTGAACCATGTTTAAGCCAGATGTCAGGAGGCTTAAAATAATCCACTGTTTTAAATGTCAACGTTATCGGGTAATAATTAAAGCTTTTATGGGCTTCAGACCCCTTATCGGGAGATCGATCTATATGACAGCTATATCTACATATGGACCAATCTAATCCATATTTACGCCAGATGTCGGGAGCCTTAAAATACCCCACTTTTTCAAATTTCAGCGAAATCGGTTAAAAAATAAAGCTTTTATTGGCCTCAGACCCTTTATCGGCAGATCGGTCTATATGGCAGCTATATCGGAAATCGGATAAAAAATAAAGCATTTATGGGCATTAGACCCTTTATCGGAAAATCGGTCTATATAACAGCTATATCTAAATATGGTCCGATTTGGCCCGTTCAAGAACTTAACCAGCATACATCAAAAAGGCGTATCTGTGCCAAATTTCATGTCTCAATTTTTGAAGGCTCTAGAGTGATTTCAACAGACGGATTAACATACATCGTTAAATCCTCTTAGAATTTTATGACGATCCGAAATATGTATACTTTGTAGGGTCGGAAATTGATATTTCGATGTGTTGCAAACGGAATGACTAAATGAATATACCCCCTATCCTACGGTGGTGGGTATGAAAACAAGTGGGTCTCTATGGTTGACCAGTTGACTTACTTCTAGCATTTCGATTAAATTGATAGGCCTGCTCTCTGGTAAGTAGGCAAACAGCGACTGCTTTGCCAGTCATGCAAATTGTACCAGCAACTCTTCTAAATGTGTCCGCAGCTCAACTCTGGCGATTTTCACATTGTGCAACCTAAATGTTCAAAAAAATGTTAGGCCAATCAGTTTGAACAGCTAGACAGGCATTTGCCGCCACAAGTACAAAAAAATCTCGTTGCCACATGTGATGCTCAATAAAAATAAAACTGCGACAATATTTTCATTAAAAAAATTGAGAAAAAATTTCTTGGCCGTTTATGTGTAGCATGGAAGTTGCATAACCTGATTTTATTATGGTGATACGTTGGACCAACACTGCTATGGTATGTATGGACGCCTATTTCGATGACGGGCGACAAACCAAGAAAGCACAAAAAGAAAAAAATATATACTCAGATGTTGCATTGCCAACAGTGACCTCCATTTTCGCCTAAAGGGGGTTTGCGGTTTTTCCTTGAACATCATTTTTATTTAATTTCTTAGTCTTTGTTATTATTGCTGCTGTTGAAAGACAGCAGCTGAGAGTCTTTCTTCTAACTGGCCTTGCACTATCTTGGGGCTTAACAGGATTTTTTCTTTTGGCCTTATTTTAGCCAACATGGGCTAGAGTGGCATAGCGCTCCAGCTTCCACGGCTGCAATTTGTAATTTCTTGTGTTTTGTGATAATGACCCGTTAACAGTTTGTGGAAAATGCCTCATCATTTTTTTTCACCCAAATGGTGATTTTTTCCCAAGCCATACAAAGTGTAGTTTATGACATTTTACTGACAAACATGTTCTACTGGAGTTGGTCAATGTTGCCCAATGTATTGTGCAGGTTGCATAAAATGACATTGCAGGTACCTACCTGTTTGCGACAAATTGGATAGACTACTTCCAGTTTTTTTTAAAGAATTTAAAGAAATTGAAAAAGTGGAACACATTCAAATAAAAATTTATTCTATAACTGTTGTTTTAAGAGAAAAATGTCCACAGCTTGGAGATTTTTATCGAACTATTTAACGCTGAAGTTGAAAAGTTGAAATGCACATTTGTATATGTCCCAATGCGTTTTTTTTTTGTTAAAAGTTGGCGAAAAAATTCTAGTTTTTGTTAAGATCTTGAAATTGGGGAAAACTAGATCAACTTTTTCTTTTTTTTGGTTTGGTTTTAAATTCTTCGTGGGTTTTAAGTTTCAATGTCAATGACAAATATACAATTGCCACATTTAGAACAAATCTAATGGTTGAGGCTTAAGAAGCATAATCAGGGGTTCTGTTTATATAGAGGCTACGTCTAGCCCAATCTAGCTGACATTTGGTGGATAGTATTATCCCATATCACGAAATCACAAAACCGAGAAAAAATACTACAAAAAGCACTTTGAATGGCGCAAAAATATTTTGCCGCAATTTTGGATCTACTAGCCTTGAATTTTGGAAACTTAAGGGTGTTTCTATTGGGTTGCCCAAAAAGTAATTGCGGATTTTTTAAAAGAAAGTAAATGCATTTTTAATAAAACGTAGAATGAACTTTAATCAAATATATTTTTTTTACATTTTTTTTCTAAAGCAAGCTAAAAGTAATAGCTGATAACTGACAGAAAAAAATGCAATTACAGAGTCACAAGCTGTGAAAAAATTTGTCAACGCCGACTATATGAAAAATCCGCAATTACTTTTTGGGCAACCAATAATTTGTTGTAATCGCACCCAGAAGAAAAGTTTACTGATACCAGTATTTTATATAAGTTTTAGACGTAATTTTTTATTGTAATGTGCTTTTATTTAGAAACATTACAAAGTCATCAAAATTGTATAATACAATAGTCTCATGCAGGAAAATGAAAGAGGCAATAGGTTAAGTTAGGTTAAAAAGAGGGATGTTCCGCCTATGCCACTATGGACATACACTTAAAGTAATCTCAAAAAAGTAAATCTTTTTACAAAGTCCTTAATTGTTTTCCATACTACACCCCTAAGTTGGTTCATGTCTGGTATGGTGTTCCCACTTAAGTACCTTTGTCTGTTAGCCGCGAAAGCCGGGATATTGGAAATGCTTCAACGTCTCATCATCTTCCCCACATGCCCTACACACGCAATCATTTGCCGCACCAATTTTGCATAAGTGAGCTCGCAGTCATATGTGTCCTTTTATGATACCGAAACCTATACTGGCCTTCTGCTTATTTTCTTTCTGTAATGGCCTCGTCTTCTCACGACCCGGATCTCCAGATATGATTTCGTCGTCCTACCGAACGTTTCGCTATTCCACAGTGTTATATGCGTTCGTAGCCCATACCCTTAACGAGGTTACTTACGTGAAGATTTTTATACCCACCACCGAAGGATGGACGTATATTCATTTTGTCATTCCGTTTGTAACACATCGAAATATCCATTTCCGACCCTGTAAAGTATATATATTCTTGATCAGCGTAAAAATCTAAGACGATCTAGACATGTCCGTCCGTCTGTCTGTTGAAATCACGCTACAGTCTTCAAAAATAGAGATATTGTGCTGAAACTTTCCACAGATTCTTTTTTTTTTTGTCTTTAAGCAGGTTAAGTTCGAAGATGGGGTATATCGGACTATATATATATATATATATATATATATATATATATATATATATATATATATATATTTATATATATAGCCCCCACATAGACCGATCCGCCGATTTAGGGTCTTAGGCCCATAAAAGCCACATTTATTATCCGATTTTGTTGAAATTTGGGACAGTGAGTTGTGTTAGGCCCTTCGACATCCTTCGTCAATTTGGCATAGATCGGTTCAGATTTGGATATAGCTGCCATATAGACCGATCCTCAGATTTAGGGTCTTAAGCCCATAAAAGCCACATTTATTATCCGATTTCGCTGAAATTTGGGACAGTGAGTTGTCTTAGGCTCTTCGACTTCCTTCGTTAAATTGGCCCAAATCGGTTCAGATTTGGATATAGCTGCCATATAGACCGATCATCCGGTTTAAGGTCTTAGGCCCACAAAAGCCACATTTATTATCCGATTTTGATGAAATTCGGGGCAGTGAATTGTGTAAGGTCCATCGACATCCTTCGTTAATTTGGCTCAGATCGGTCAAGATTTGGATATAGCTGCCATATAGACCGATCATCCGGTTTAAGGTCTTAGGCCCACAAAAGCCACATTTATTATCCGATTTTGATGAAATTTGGGACAGTGAGTTGTGTTAGCCCCTTCGACATCATTCGTCAATTTGGCTCAAATCGGTCTAGATTTGGATATAGCTGCCATATAGATCGATCCTCCGATTTATGGTGTAAGGCCCATAAAAGCCACATTCATTATCCGATTTTGCTGAAATTTGGGACAGTGAGTTGTGTTAGGCCCATTGTCATATTTCTTCAATTTGGTTCAGATCGGTTCAGATTTAGATATAGCTGCCATATAGACCGATTTCTTGATTTATGGTTTTGGGCCCATAAAATGCTCATTTATTGTCTGATGTCGCCGAAATTTGGAACAGTGAGTTGTGTTAAGCCCCTTGACATACTTCTGCAATATCGCACAGATCGGTCCAGATTTGGTTATAGCTGCCATATAGACCGATATCTAGATTTTAGGTTTTGGGGCGATAAAAGACGCATTTATTGTCCGATGTTGCTGAGATTTGACACAGTTAGTTTGGTTAGGCTCTTCGACGTCCTTCTTCAATTTTGCCCAGATCGGTCCAGATTTGGATATAGCTGCCATATAGACCGATCTCTCGATTTAAGGTTTAGGGCCCATAAAAGAGGCATTTATTGTCCGATTTCGTCGAAATTTGGGACAGTGCTTTGTGTTAAGCTTTTTGACATGCTTATGCAACTTGGCCCAAATCGGTCCAGATTTGGATATAGCTGCCATATAGACCGATATCTCGATTTAAAGTCTTGGCCCCTTAAAAGGCGCATTTATAATCCGATTTCACTGAAATTTGACACAGTGACTTATGTTCGGCTTTGCGACATCGTGTGGTATATAGTTCAGATCGGTATGAGGTATATGAGTATAAGGTATGAAATTTTCACCCAATTTGGTGAAAGGTGGTTTACATGTGTACCCGAGGTGGTGGGTATCCAAAGTTCGGCCCGGCCGAACATAACGCTTTTTTACTTGTTTTTTTTTTAAGTTTTGGTCAACTTTCTTATTTTTCAATTTTTCCCTCATTTATACAATAGAAGGTTTTTTTTTTGCTGTTTTTACTAACAAATTTTCTGTTATTTGCCGTTGAAGGGCCCGCTAGACTGCGGTAGCACAATTAGCTATATTGGTGAAATTATTAGTCATTCCAACCTAACCGAACCTTTTCGGTTAGGTTAGAATGAAATTTTAAGAAATGGCAGACGGTTAGTCAGCAGAGGAAGGACATACGGACAGACGGCCGAATGAGGAGAAATTTCTGATTCGAACTACACATTTTATCACAACTTAGAAGTGGTGCCCTTTAGAATTCGCACAGTGGGACACAAAAAAATTATTTTTCAGGGCCCACTGTGCGTCATGCCGGCACGGTTTATCGTTAACCGATCGCCATAGTATTTCGTATGCCATATAAACCGATCTTGGGTCTTGATTTCTTGAGCCTCTAGAGTGCGCAATTCTTATCCGATTCGAATGAAATTTTGCAAGACGTGTTTTGTTATTATATCCAACAACTGTGCCAAGTATGGTTCAAATCGGTCCATAACCTTATATAGCTGTCATATAAACCGATTTTGGGTCTTGACTTCTTGATCCTCTAGAGGGCGCAATTCTTATCCAATTTGAAAAATTTTGGCACGTAGTATTTTGTTATGATATCCAACAACTGTGCCAAATATGGTTCAAATCGGTTCATAACCTGATATAGCTGTCATATAAACAGATCTGGGGACTTGACTTCTTGAGCTTCTAGAGGGCTCAATTTCTATCCGATTTGGCTGAAATTTCGAAAGACGTTTTTTATTGTTACTTTCAACAACTATGTCAAATAAAGTACAAGTCGGTTCATAACCTGATAAAGCTGCCATATAAACCGATCTGGGATCTTGACTTCTTGAGCCTCTAGAGGTCGCAATTATTATCCGATTTGCCTGAAATTTTGTACGACGGATTCTCTCATGACCATTAACATACGTGTTTACTATGGTCTGAATTGGTCTATAGGCCGATACAGCTCCCATATAAATCGATCTCTCTATTTTACTTCTTGAGGCCACAAAGGGCGCAATTCTTATTCGAATTGGCTGACATTTTACACAGGTCTCCAACATATAATTTAATTGTGGTCCAAACCGGACCAAATATTGATATAGCAGAGCAAATCTTTTCTTATATCCCGTTTTGCCTAAGAAGAGATGTCGGGAAAAGAACTCGACAAATGCGATACATGGTGGAGGGTATATAAGATTCGGCCCGGCCGAACTTAGCACGCTTTTACTTGCTATTTTGTTTTTTATTTTGCTCGCAGTTATTGGAAGTCATAATAGTGCGAAATACGTGCGAAATTTAAGCCAAATCGGATAAACATTGTGACTTCTAGGGGCTCAAGAAGTCAAATGGGGGAGATCGGTTTAAATGGGAGCTATATCAAAATATGAACCGATATGGGCAATATGCAATCCCCAACCACCTACATCAATACTAAGTAGCTGTGCAAAATTTCAAGCGGGTAGTTTTACGCATTCGACCGCAATCGGACGGACATGGCTAGATCGAATCAGAATGTTGAGAGGATCCAGAACATAAATACTTTATGGAGTCACAGATCAATATTTCGAGGTGTTACAAACGGAATGACTTGATTAGTATACCCCCATCATATGGTGGTGGGTATAAAAAACTAAACTTTTTGTTTTTGGAACACTCTAATATACATACCTACATATATACTTGTTTAGGGGTTCGGTGGACGGTGTTGCCCCAAGACTTTTGAACCTACAGTTAATTGTCGGATTCTTTTTTGACTCTTCAATACCATTTAATCATGTTTGGTGTATAAATCCGTTTGGTGTTTTTTGAGTGGTGCTGTCCCTAAAACACTCAGAGCCAATTTTACTCGTTCTCTTATATTGGGTTGTCCAAAAAGTAATTGCGGATTTTTCATATAGTCGGCGTTGACAAATTTTTTCACAGCTTGTGACTCTGCAATTGCATTCTTTCTTCTGTCAGTTATCAGCTGTTACTTTTAGCTTGCTTTAGAAAAAAAGTGTAAACAAAGTATATTTGATTAAAGTTCATTCTAAGTTTTATTAAAAATGCATTTACTTTCTTTTAAAAAATCCGCAATTACTTTTTGGGCAACCCAATATTTTATACCTGTATTTTTAGCCCCGATTGATCGATTTCGGGGATTTTTATGCGTGGGATGAATGCTTAGATGCCCGTCCTCAATTCTTTTTTCAGAACAAAATTCGCTTCATCCACCTCCGAGAGGCAATCGTAGCGCAGAGGTAGCATATCCGCCTATGTAGCTGGTTTCGAATCCTGGCGAGAATATCAGATTTTTTTTTTAATCAAGAACTAGCAATGCATTCAGAAAAGTCACAGTTTGGTGCGGTTTATGGGCTGGTAGCATCATTTGACCGCACTTCTTCAAATATGATGCGACTGTGAATGGTGGGCTACCGTAAGATGATATGAAACTTTTTTTTTTTGTCCAAAATGTAAGAGCTTGACTGGCATGACATGTGGTTTCAACAAGACGGTGCCACATGCCACACAGCACGCGTGACAAAGGACTTATTGAGAGGCGAGTTAGGCAAACATTTTATTTCACGTCTGGGACCGGTAAATTGCGAGGTACTATGCCTTATAAAAACTTCTCCCCAAAGAGGTGTCGCCCTGCGGCACGCCGTTCGGATTCGGCTATAAAAGGGAGACCCTTATCATCGAGCAGAGGATTCCTTATAAATTTAAATCTGTACCGATTTTGATCGAAATCCGTACACACCAAAGAAGTCACGGAGAAAGAAATTATGCAAAATTTTGAGAAGAGCGGTTCCTTAATGCGCCTAAGAAGTGAAAATTAGGCGATACAAAACAAATCAAATATGCGAAATCTGAACAGATTTTTACCAATTTCAATAGGCTTCGTCTCTAGGCCATTGAACACTTCTGTGCCATATTTGAAGACGATTGGATGAAAATTGTGATCTGTACTCTGTTTGTAGGCAAATTAACATGAACAGACAGTTTGAAAGACGCACGGACATGCCGACAGACAAACATAGCTAAGTTGAATCAGAAAGTGATTCTTAGTCGATCCGGGACTATATCCCTGTACTATAGTAAAGGTGTAGGGTATAAAAATATCCAAGAGGTATATCTGTTAAGGTACTATGACGACAATTTGCCTTCCGCTTGAATATACGGTAGCCACCGTAGCGCAGAGTTTAGTATGCCCGCCTATGACGCTGAACGCCTGGGTTTGAATCCTGGCGAGACCATCAGAAAAAAAATATCGTCTGGGGTTTTTCCCTCCTAATGCTGGCAACATTTCTCTCCAAAGAGGTGGCGCACTGCAGCACACCGTTCGAGCTCAGCTATAAAAAGTAGACCCTTATCATTGAACTTAAACTTGAATCGGACAGCACTCATTAATATGTGAGAAGTTGCCCATGTTCCTTAGTGGAATGTTCACGGGCAAAATTTGCATTTGAATATACAAGACAACGACCCAAAGCACTGCTCCCATTTCGTGAAGGATTGCTGCTAATCGTATCACATCTTTTGATACGATTTGACTTGAATCCTTTGATTTTAGACCCATGGTTTCTAGGACAAAAATTCGTAAAATTTGTCCTATATTATGACTTTGATAACCATTAGGGAAGAATTTTGTGACCCGTATAAATGGACCCATACTAATGTGCTTTTGCCATTTCTTACATGTTTTATTCTATTTTAGGATCGTTTTTAAATAGTTTCGTTAGTATGTAAATATATTGTTTTGTTGTTGTTTAAAACAATAGACTTAAGACACAAGCACTAATTTCAATGACTCAAATTCTTTTATACCCACATAAGTCTATGTTATTTATAAGCATTACGATTTCAAAAACTCTTACGCTACTTGCACCCGAAGATAGTTAAATGACAAGTTTCATTCGAAACAAAACATCAAGAAAAGAGTGCTCATTGCCTATCAAACAGTTGGTATTGACATTTATAATACCCAGAATGAAAGGTTAACGAAAAGCTTTATCCTTTCAGTTCAATGCAGCATAAGAAGAAATAACCTTTACGTTACTTTTTTTAAGGAGAGAAAAAGCTTACTGGAAAGTGGAAGAGAATAAGAGCATTTACTCTCATGCATCATCATCATCATAGCTGCGAATGTTTTCAATGAAATCTACGTTTTATTACTGCTTGTGTTTCATTTCTCAACACGTTCCTTTGGCGGAATAGTAACAACGGAGGCGGATAACTCTTCCAAGTTGGGGTAGCACAAGTTGCCTAAAAAGCATTACAGTGTCTTGCCATTACATGATGGGATGTTTTGTTGCATAGTCATATGTCAGTTTCCGGTATCAAACATATGTAAATAAAATGACAGAATAAATTTGAAATTTTATGACACTAACTTTTAAGACGGTTAAAAATTTGAAATTTTATATTAAACAAAAGAATTGTATTTTAAATATTTCGGTATAATGTTAAGAAAGCAATATCATGATAATTTCTCCTTCGAGTTGGGCTTTATGCAATACGAAGTTTTGTTTGAAATGGAAAAGGAAGTTCAAAGGAGAAGCTACCACACACCAGCCACTTTGTAGTATAACTGGAGCGTGATAGCCTCAGGGAAAAAAGATTAGATTTGACCTAAGTATGTGGTATGTGGTAAATAACCAGGAAGCATCTTCGCCCTAACAGTCAAAAATATGGACAAATATATTTTAAATACATACAATTGGATATTGTCCGGCTGCAGGCTATAGGATAATCTGATTCTATTACAAGTAAAACAAGTAAAAGAGTGCTAAGTTCGGCCGGCCGAATCTTATATACCCTCCACCATGGATCGCATTTTTTGAATTCTTTTCCCGGTATCTCTTTTTAGGCCAATAAAGGATAAAAGGAAAGAATTAGGGAGATTAGAAATAGGGAAATCGGTTTATATCGGAAATGTATCAAGCTCTAGACCGCTTCCGACTATATTTGATATATATGACACGTTGAAAGTCACTGGAGAAGCTGTTGCACAAAATTTCTGTCAAATTGGATAATAATTGCATCCACTAGAGGCTCCAGAATTTAATATCCCAGATCGGTTTATATGGCAGGTATATCAGGTTTTGGACCGATTTGAACCTTATTCGGTACAGTTGTTGAAAGTCATAACAAATCACGTCACGCAAAATTTCAGCCAAATCGGATAAGAATTGAGCACTGAAGTGGCTCAGAAGTCAAGATTCCAGATTGGTTTATATGACAGCTATATCAAAGCATGGACCGATTTGAAACATACTTGACACAGTTGTTGAAAGTCATAACGAAACACGTCATGCTAAATTTCCGCCAAATCGGATATGAATTGCGCCCTCTAGAGGCTCAAGCAGTCAAGACCCCAGATCGGTTTATTTTCAGCCAAATCGGATGGGAATCGCGGCAGGTAGTGGCTCAAGAAGTCAAGCTTCAAGATCGGTTTATATGGCAGCCATATCAGGTTATGGACCGATTTGAACCATATATAGCACAGTTGTTGGAAGCCATAGCGAAACACGTCATGCAAAATTTCAGGCAAATCAGATAGGAGGGCGCAACCCTCTAGAGACTCAAGAAGTCAAGACCCCATATCGGTTTATATGGCAGCTATATCAAAATATGGTCCGATATGACCAATTTACAATCCCAACCGACTTACACTAATAAGAAGTATTTGTGCAAAACAGACAGACGGACGGACATGGTTCGATCGACTTAAAATACTATGACGATTTAGAATATATATTCAGCTCAATATCTCTATTTTTAATGATTGTTGCGAGATTTCAACAGACCGACGGACGTACATGTCTAGATCGTCTTAGATTTTTACGCTGATCAAGAATATAAAACTTTATAGAGTCGGATATTTCGATGTGTTGCAAACGGAATTACAAAATAAATATATACCCCTATCCTTCGGTGGTGGGTATAAAAACGGGGTTTTGTTTTACTTTATGGTGTAGCGTATATGGTGGAGCGTATAAAAACAAAAACCCGTTTTTATACCCACCACCGAAGGATAGGGGTATATATTTATTTTGTAATTCCGTTTGCAACACATCGAAATATCCGACTCTATAAAGTTTTATATTCTTGATCAGCGTAAAAATCTAAGACGATCTAGACATGTACGTCCGTCTGTCTGTTGAAATCACACAACAATCTTTAAAAATAGAGATATTGTGCTGAAACTTTGCACAGATTCTTTTTTGGTCCATAAGCAGGTTAAGTCTTAGGCTCATAAAAGCCACATTTATAATAAGATTTTGCTGAAATTTAGGACGGTGAGTTGTGTTAAGCCCTTCGTCATCCTTCGTCAATTTGGCTCAGATCGGATCAGATTTTGATATAGCTGCCATATAGACCGATCCTCCGATTCAAGGTCTTAGGCCCATAAAAGGGGCATTTATTGTCCAATGTCGACGAAATTTGGGACAGTGGGTTAAGTAAAGCCCCTCGACATACTTCTGTATTTTGGCCCAGATCGGTTCAGATTTGGATATTACTGCCATATTGACCGATCTCTCGGTCTAAAAGGCGCATTTATTGTCCGATGTTGCCGGAATTTGCCACAGAGAGTTAAGTTAAGCCCCTCCACATATTCCCGCAATTTGGTCTATATCGATCATGATTTGTATATAGCAAATCTTGGCCCCAAAAAAGGCACGTTTATAATCCAATTTAACTGAGATTTGACAAATTGACTTATGTTTGGCTTTTCGACATCAATGTTGTATATGGTTCAAATCGGTTTATTTTAGATATAACTACTAAAAAGACCAATATTTTGTTATACACTATTGCACAATGACTTGTACTTATTAGTATTTGGTCCAAATCGGATCATTTTTCGATATAACTGCTATGGGACATAAGGTATACAATTTTCTCCGGATCTTGTTGAAAGTTTTACATATATACCCGAGGTGGCGGGTATCCAAAGTTCGACCAGGCCAAACTTAACGCCTTTTTACTTGTTTTAAAGTTAGGTGGAAAATGTATGTCTTTTGCTTTGTAATAGTATTTGACTGGTTTCCTAGATCGCGATTTCGTTTGGTAGCACCCAAACTCTTCAGTAGGAGTTGTCAAAAGGGTATGTCATCTATTGCAAAGCAAAAAAAATACACTTTTTCTGCCTAACCTTAAACATTTTTTTTGTTTTTCTATTTATATATCCTATAACCTGAGTCGATTTCAACCAAATTTCGTAAATATTGTGTTAGTCGTCGAAGAAAGCGTTATGCAAAGTTTTTCGCAAGATTCGCAATATTAGTCCACAAATGGGCTAGAAGTGAAAATCAAGCGAAATACAAATATGGCGGCTATATCTAAATCTGCACAAATTTCTGCCATTTCAATTTCAAGAGTATTGGACAACAAATGAGCACCTTATCCCAATATTTTCTCAAAATCGGACGAAAATATATATGGGAGCTATATCTACAGATACAATGGTAGTCGTCCAGGAAATTTTGAGAATATTGGGCTATAAATGCGCTTGCAGTGGCTTTAGAAGTGAAAGTCAGGCGAAATATATATACGGCGGCTATATCTAAATCTGAGCCGATTTCTATGAAATTCACCAGTAATACTAAGTCATAAGAATAATCATAAGAAAATCAGTCCTGCCAAATTTCAAGAGAATTGGACAACAAATGAGCACCTTATCCCAATATATCTCAAAATCGGACAAACATATTTATGTGAGCTATATATATATGGACACAATGGAAGTCGTTGTATAGCCCACAATAACCACATTATTGCAATATTAGTTCAAATCGGATGAACATTTACAAATCTGAACTGATTTTTTCAATTTCAAAACGCCCAAAAAAATGTATGTGCCAAATTTGAAGGTTATCGGACGAAAATTGGGACCTGTAGATTGCACACCATTTAACATGAACAGACAGACAGACGGACATAGCTAAATCGAATCAGAAAGTGATTCTGAGTCGATCGGTATACTTATCAATGGGTCTACCTCTTTACCTCAGTGATACATACAAATTTAACAAACTTATTCTTCTCTGATTTTTAAACTTTTCTATTTTACCTTAGAATTCGCAACACCTTCCCAATAAAAAGTCAAGCGACTGTTCTCCACATTTGGTATTACAACTGCGACAAAGCATAATAGCTATGCCGGCTTTTCGTCTAACCAAACCAAACAGTTTTATTCAAGCTGTTCAACGAAACGGTTGTAAAACGCGCTCCAACACGCAACCGAAGAAAAACTTAAAAAATTTAAACTCGTCGAAACAAGCAAACAACCAAGTTTTAGACGAGTATTTACAATTTTCAGCTGTTTGGCGTATTGCTTTCGTAAGGCAAAACTTTTACCACAACATCGTGAAGAGGAGGCTCACAGCCAAGACCACAACAACCAACACTTGTTGGCCGCCACTAGTTGGCTGTGTAACGCATCGATCTATGCTGTTGCTTTTGCCTTTTTGGTAGTCTTTTTTGTGCCGCTATTTCTTCTTCGTCTTCCCCTGCTTTGGTTACGGCTGTCGCAAAGTTTCGTGTCTTTACAAAACATAAAAAAAACAGAAAGAAAGCAAAAAGGAAAAAAGAAATTTCTTATGGTGTATGATTGGGTTAGGCGTGCGCGCGTTTGTGTGCTGTGTCTGTCATTCGAGTGTTGGTACGTTCAGCCAAAGTTAAAGCTTAAGGCTTATGGTCTTCCATTGGCAATGTTTAGTCGCACTTGAATATCGGAACGGAAAGCACGACACTCTGGAAGTCAGACCCAAGACCGTTGTGTGGGCCAAATTAAACGAATCGTCGTGTGTGAGTGTTTTGTTCGAAAGAAAAAAGCGAGAACAACTCTATGAAAACAAATACTAAAAAAAAAATAAATAAATTTCTAAAAAAATATCAAACTTGATGTTGATGAAGAAATTTTGACAAAAATTGGAATACTGCAATTTCTAAGTGCCTACGAAGTGTTATTTGTGGATATCTGATTGAGTTGTGGAAAAAATAGAAAGTTTCCGTTGAAGGAAACTAAAAACCACGAAATTTTATGTAATTTATTCCCACTGTGCTGAGCTTAGCTCTGCCATGCCCATGTCTAGAGGCTGTTGAAGCTGCTGCTGCTGCTACTGCAACCTGCTGTGTGTGTAACGGTGACATACTTTTTCTTTAAGAAAACTTCTCACAGCAGCTAATGAAAAAAATCAAGATAATAATAAAAAAAAATAATAATAATAATACAAAACAACACGACTTGTAATACAATACACCTGTACAACCCGCTGATGCTTCTTTCATTCGTCTATGTTGGTGAAAAGAAAAAATTGAAAAATATTTCCAATCTGAAGAAGCCAGAGGAAAAAAATATACAAAAATAAAATCAATTAAAATATAACTCATCAAACCAAAAATTTATCTAAACCAGACGGAATAGAAGGAATAATAATAAATCAAGTGATTCCATATGTTCTTCAACTTTAGCTGTATTCAATTAATCACCATTATCAACACCTAGAACAACTTTGAACTTTCCTATTTATCGAATACTTCAATTTTACCACCTGCTGTTGCTATCGCTGCTGCTGCTCCCTCTACTCAAGATGCCTAAAATCACCACACATTTACTTCTACTGATCATTAGCCTTTTGGGCTATTATGCACGCATCGATGCACAAAATATAGGTGAGTGTGTCATCCAGGCTTAGTTTCTTGCACAGCCTGTTTTGTTTTTGCTGTCTTCCCCCTGTTTTTTCTTGCTCAGTTATTCATTTTACCCAATTTGTCTGGCCATAAAAAAGGCATATTTACATCATGCCGCTGTTTTTAGTGGGCCTTCTTTCTATTTCTCTACCATCCACCCAAAGCCAGAAAATGTTTAACAGGTTCTGAGTACTGTTTTTTTGCATTCCGAAAAAAGAACACTTACATAGTTCCTGTTTTATTGCTTTTATTGCCAACACTTGGGGACAAAAAATGAGCACAATAAGCTTATCATTCTTTAATTTTTTTTTTTCACAAAAAAAAAATTGGAAAATTTTGAATGATAAAATTTTTTGTTTCATAAACAAAAGACTTAAGACACAAACTTGAAAAAAAATGTTCAATGATTTACCGTTCGTAGCTACCAGTAAAGTGGGTCTGGTTTCGATTCTCAACAGAGAAGGTGGTGTGTCTCTACGCTTAGACCGTTCTCCAAGTTCTCTGATTTCGCAGAGTTTTGGAACAATGATTTTTTTTGTCCCTCGATATCCCACCGAATATATTTCAGATTGTACTATCTTTGGCCGCCCATAAACAACATGTTACTCATTGCATGGTTTTATATTTCGATATAGTGTGGAGGTAGGAGGTTCGATTATGTACTAAATTGCACCTTATATGGGTATAGCTGCCATTTAGACTAACAGCTGGTTTACTGTACTGGGCTCATACATGGAAATGGCTCTAGACAAAAATAATATTTTTTTCCCGGTACTTATGATTTATTTTACATTAACCCACCAACGCCCGTAACTCAATTCCATTGCCTCATTTTGAGAATTTATTTTTTTTTATAAAATTTTTTTTGGGCCTAAACAAGTAAAAACGGATTAAAGACGGTCGGACCGAGCTTCCGATACCCACCATCTCGGATTTATATATTGGCGTCATTACTTCAAGTCCCTACCTCAGTGTTGGGCATAAAAAAAGTTTTCAACACCAATAGGGAAGAGAGATAGACCCATTGATAAGTATACGAAACTACTCAGAATCATCTTCTGATTCGACTTAGCTATGACCGTATGTCTGTCCGGCCGTCTGTCTGTCCAGGTGTCTGACTGTGTACAAAGTACAGGTCGCAATTTTCGATTTACACGTGTATGTCACAGGCTAGAGACGAAGCCTATTGAAATTTAAAACAAATAAAAATTTGCTAAGTTCGGCCGAGTTGATTCTTGGGTACCCAATACCATAGATTCCGCTTAAAATGGAGTCCGGAGATCGGTTTATATGGGTGTTATATCCGTCAACAAACTGATTTGGATTATACTTGTAACGAATAAAGGAAGTCAAAAGTTATGTTTAAAATGTTATCTAAATTAGGTGAAAATTTTGACTTTTAGTGCTCAAGAAGGGATCGCCTTATATGGGTGCTATATCTGTTAACAAACTGATTTTAATTGTACTTGCCATCAATATTGGAGGTAATAACAAAAATTTTTGTTTGAAATTTTTTCCAAATTAGGCGAAAATTTAGACTTCAAGGGGTTCAAGAAGATATCGGATGTTGAAAGTCATAAAAACAGTCCTTTTGCCAAATTTTAGCTAGTGAGATGAGAATGAGAATCCGGTGATGAGTTTTTATCAGTTTAAAGACGGAGGGAGGAGGTCATAGCTAGAGTCTTTTTGCCGAATTTTACCCAAATCAAACTAGGATTGAGTATTCTAGGGGTTCAAGATGTCAACTCCGGGGATCGGTTTATATGGGGGCTATATCACCGATTTGGATCATACTTGACACAGATGTTTGAAGTCAGGACGGGAGTTCTTATGCCGAAATCTACTTTTTTTCAATTTCAATTTAACTTTATTAATATTGTTTACATATTCAAATGTTGCCCCAGCGCCCTAAAAGCTTTATTGGGACTATTGTTAAAAATATATAAGATGACGTTAATACCTATTATTCGCCTAGGTTTAGGAGGATTCAAAATTCAAGACCCCGTAGGTTCTTCCGAGTCCAACGTTTGGTTCAAAATTCTCAAGACCCCGTAAGTTATTCCCGAGTCCAACGTTTGGACATGTTTTTGCATATTCGTAATCTACTTGACAATACCATTCATTTGATACCCATACTTAACACTGTTATTGGTAACCATAACAAAACACCTCAAGTAAAATTTCTGAAAAATTTGATAAGAGTTACGCCCTCTAGAGGCTTATGAAGTTAAGATCTGAGATCGGTTTGTATGGCAGCTTTACACAAATCTGGACCGAACTGAGCCAAATTGAAGAAAATTGTTGAAAGGCCTAACATTCACTGTCCCAAATTTTGGCGAAATCGGACTATAAATGGGCCTTTTATGGGCCCAAGACCATAAATAGACAGATCGGTCTATATGGCAGCTATATCCAAATCTGAACCTATCGGGGCCAAATTGAAAAAGGATTGTTGACTTTCGTAACACAACTCACTGTCCCAAATTTCAGCAAAATCGTATAATAAATGTGGATTTTATGGGCCCAAGACCCTAAATCGGTGGATGGGTCTATGTGGCAGCTGTATCCAAATCTGGACCGATCGGGGCCAACTTGAAGAAGGATGTCGAGTGGCCTAAGAAAACTCACTATCCCAAATTTCGGCAAAATCGGATAATAAAAGTGGCTTTTATGGGCCTAAGACCCTAAATCGGCGGATCGGTGTATATGGGCGCTATATCAAGATATAGTCGATATAGGCCATATTCGAACTTCAGCTGATTATGGTTAAAAAAAGAAGCTATGCAAAGTTTCAACTCAATATCTCTATTTTTTAAGCCTGTACCATGATTTTAACAGACAGACGGACGGACATTGCTTGATCGTTTTAGATTTTTACGACGATCAAGAATATATATACTCTATAGGGTCGTAAATCGATATTTCGAAGTGTTGCAAACGGAATGACAAAATTAGTATACCCCCATCCTTCGGTGGTGGGTATAAAAATTAATATTCCCCCATACTTCGGTGGTGGGTATAAAAACCAAATGATAATACATGGTTTGCTGGGATTTTGATGGCTCCTCCAAGTTCAAATACCTGCAATCTTATTTATATGTTCCTATGGGAAATAAGACATTTTTTCACATATCAAAAACATTTTTTTTACACTTAGCGTCCAACCAAGTGTGTGTATGTATGTTCACTACCTCCAATGAATGTTGCGCCCTTCACAAAAAAATCATCCACAATTTGTTTTTAAGATACATTACTAAATAGTTTTCTCTACAAATTACTCACGTTTTGTTTTTTATAGCTAAATTTTATTAATGGTTGAAACATTCAAAATATCTATCAAGGTTGCCATCAACCATATAAACAAAACAAAATTTTAAATAATTTTATGCAAGCCAATTCAAGGTTATGTAAGTGATTGTCTTTGTGGTACTTAAACAATTTCATCCTTAACATTGTTTCATTTAAATATGCGTGGCATAGGTCAAATATTTTTGTAAGCCATTGATGACTGATCGCTATGATGACTGTTAAAGTTCGTGTCTTAAGTCTTTCGTTTTTGAATGACGTTGCATATTGCAATTAGGTAATGGTGAATCTGCCTTACTTACGGCAAGGTTCGAATGAAAACGAATTATGGAATTGGTGTTAAGAGAGAAGATTTCACAATAATCCTTAGCATACATAAATGAATTAAATAAAGGAAAATCGAAGTTATTAACAAAATTAAAACCAAAAAAATAGCCAAAAACATAAAAAGCTAAATTACTTGATGAATAAAAAATTATAAGTGTGAAAATTTGATTAGAAACAATAACAAATTGGTTATAAAACTGGATACAATCCCTTTTAAATAATTATCAAAACTTTGGGGTTATACAAAACACTATTGCCCAAAAAGTAATTGCGGATTTTTCATATAGTCGGCGTTGACAAATGTTTTCATAGCTTGTGACTCTGTAATTGCATTCTTTCTTCTGTCAGTTATCAGCTGTTACTTTTAGCTTGCTTTAGAAAAAAAGTGTAAAGAAGTATATTTGATGAAATTTCATTCTAAGTTTTATTAAAAATGCATTTACTTTCTTTTAAAAAATCCGCAATTACTTTTTGGGCAACCCAATATATAAAATATATTTTGTTTTTACAAAGAGTCCTATATGCAATTAACTTAGCCATTAAAGAAAAATCAATTTTTCGCTCTAAATTCCTGAAAGAAAAAAAAAATATTATTCTATTTTATTATCCACACCTGCTTTCTACACTTTTGCAATTTGACTTATTCACGTTTTTCTTAGTTAAAAAAAAAATGAACCAAACATTGGCATGAATGACTTCTTATTGCTGGGGCCAATGAAGACAGATTAAAGAATGACCAAACGGACAGACGAACGACCGGCAACTAAGTAAAAACATTTTAACTTTATTCCATCGTGGCTGACCATTAAACCTAAGTGTCTTGTTAAGTTGGTCAATTTGTTGGTGAAGTAAGTTGTGTCAATTAGTGGTTGCGCTGCTTGTCTCTGTGGTTTTGGGGTGCTCTTCTGAATTCATGGGACAGTCAGTTAGACACTCACAGAGCAAAACTGACTTGTTCTGATGAGTAAATATTTGTTTTGACATATACATGATGAATTGAAATGTATTGTATTTTGAACAACTGACGTCTTTTTGCCGAGTTTTTTTCAATTTTTCTTGACATGTCTACTTTTATGGACTTGTTTTTTTTTTCTTGGCAAAAGTCAAAAGTTTTTGCCATACCAAGGGGTTACGTTAAATTGTAAAGTCAATTTTTTATTTGCGGAAACGGATGTTTAACTTTAGCACATTTTTGGCATTTTTGTAGTTTTTGCCATGAGTAACGAAAAGAATGTCAAAGACTAATTGGGTTTTGAATTTAGTTTTGTGCATGAAACGAGTAATTTTGTAAAATGGAGAGTTTAGGTTAATAGTTATCTATTATGGATAAAGATTCAATATCTTCAATATCTCTAGGAGCAAAATGTTCCTTCCTTCTTTTTTTTTGTGCATTTGTTTAACATGTGAAAAAATTGCATCACGCGAAAACTACATTTGTTACCTTACTTTCTAAAAACATATTGATGGCTGCAATCATTACAAACATCTTCCTTCAGCAATGGATCTAGCAATTAGGAAAAATAAAAATGTAGAAAACTTATTTTTATGCCCTCCACTATAGGATGGGGTATACTAATTTCGTCATTCTGTTTGTAACTCCTTGTAATATTCATCTAAGATCCCATAAAGTATATATATTCTTGATCGTCATGACATTTTGAGTCGATCGAGCCATGTCCGTCCCTCCGTCCATCCATCCATCCGTCCGTCTGTCTGTCGAAAGAACGCTAACTTTCGAAAATGTAAAGCTAGCCGCTTAAAATTTTGCACAAATACTTCTTGTTAGTGTAGGTCGGTTGGGATTGTAAATGGGCCATACCGGTCCATGTTTTGATATAGCTGCCATATAAACGGATTTGGGGTCTTGACTTCTTGAGCCACTAGAGGGCGCAATTATTATCGGATTATGTGAAATTTTGTTCAAATCTCTCCATAACCTGATATAGCTGTCATATAAATCTATCTGGGAACTTGACTTCTTGAGCGTCTAGAATGCGCAAATCTTATCCGATTTGGCTGAAATTTTGCACGACGTGTTTTGTTGTGACTTCCAAAAACTGTGCTAAGAATAATTCAAATCGGTTCATAATCTGATATAGCTGCCATATAAACCGATCTGGGGTCTTGACTTCTTGAGCCACTAGAGGGCGCAATTATCCGATTTAGCTGAATTTTGCATAAGGTGTTTTGTTATGACTTTCAACAACTGAGCTAAGTATGGTTCAAATCGGTCTATATCCTGATATAGCTGTCATATAAACAGATCTGGGGTCTTCACTTATTGTGCCACTAGAGGGCGCAATTATTATCCGATTTAACTGAAATTTTGCATGAGGTGTTTTGTTATGACTTTCAACAACTAAGCTAAGTATGGTTCAAATCGGTCTATAACTTGATATAGCTGTCATATAAACCGATCTGGGGTCTTGGCTTCTTGAGCCACTAGAGGGCGAAATTATTATCCGATTTAGCCGAAATTTTGCATGAGGTGTTTTATGGTGGGAGCAATTCCTATCCGATTTGGCCGAAATTTTGCATTGCGTGTTTTGTTATGACTTTCAACAACTGAGCTAAGTATGGTACAAATCGGTTCATAACCTGATATAGCTGCCATATAACCCGATCTGGGATCTTGACTTCTTGAGCCACTAGAGGGCGCAATTATTATCTGATTTAGCTGAAATTTTGCATGACGTGTTTTGTTATGACTTTCAACAACTGAGCTAAGTGTGGATCAAATCAGTTCTTAACCTGATATTGCTGCCATATAAACCGATTTGGGGTCTTAACTTCTTGAGCCTATAAAGGGCGCCATTATTATCCGATTTGGCTGAAATTTTGTACAACGGCTTCTTCCATGACCTTCAACATACGTGTCGAATATGGTCTGATACAGCTCCCCTATAAACTGATCTCCCTATTTTACTTCTTCAGCCCCTAAAGCGCGCAATTATTACCAAATTTGGCTGAAATTTTACACAATGACTTCTACTATGGTCTCCAATTTTCAGTTCAAGTGCGGTCCGGAATGAACCATAATAGTTCCAATAACATAGCAATTATTTTGTTTTATCCTTTGCTTCCCCTCCACCATAGGATGGGGGTATACTAATTTCGTCATTCTGTTTGTGACACCTCGAAATATGCGTATGAGACGCCATAAAGTATATATATTCTTGATCGTCATGTCATTTTAAGTCAATCTAGCCATGTCCGTCCGTCTGTCTGTCCGTCCGTCCGTCTGTATGTCGAAAGCACGCTAACTTTCGAAGGAGTAAAGTTAGCCTACTGAAATTTTGCACGAATACTTCTACTACTAATAGTGTAGGTCGGTTGCGATTGTATTGGGTTGCCCAAAAAGTAATTGCGGATTTTTCATATAGTCGGCGTTGACAAATTTTTTCACAGCTTGTGACTCTGTAATTACATTCTTTCTTCTGTCAGTTATCAGCTGTTACTTTTAGCTTGCTTTAGAAAAAAAGTGTAAAAAAAGTATATTTGATTACAGTTCATTGTAAGTTTTATTAAAAATACATTTACATTCTTTTAAAAAATCCGCAATTACTTTTTGGGCAACCCAATAAATGGGCCATATCGGTCCATGTTTTGATATAGCTGCCATATAAACCGATCTTGGGTCTGGACTTCTTGAGCCAATAGACTGCACAATTCTCATCCGATTTGGCAGAAATTGTGAACAACGGCTTCTCTCATGACTTTCAACATGGTCTGAATCGATCAATAGCTTGATACAGCTCCCATATAAACCTATCTCCCGATTTTGCTACTTGAACCCCTCAAGGCGCATTTCTTATCCGAATAAACTGAAATATTACACAATGTCTTCTACAATGTTCGGCATTCATTTATGGTCCGAATCGGATTATAACTTGATATAGCTCCAATAGCATAATAGTTCTAATTCAATATTCATTGTTTGCCTAAAAAGAGATACCGCGCGTAGAACTCGACAAATGTGATCCAAGGTGGAGAGTATATAAAATTCGGTCCGACCAAACTTAGCACTCTCTTACTTGTTCTTCTTCTGGTTGTATTTCATTGGGAGTTATTGCCCATGCCCTTTTTTTCTTCTTCTTCTCGTAATATATTCTAAACAAGTCCAAAATGGAAAAACAGATGGACATAAATAGATCAACTAAAAGTTTCAAGGTAATTAAGAATATATATAAATTCAATGTTAATCGAAATCCCTATTTTCTGGTGCTGAAAACTTGATAATATATGGTATTCCCTCCCAAACCCATGGTGGTTCTTATATTTTACAATTTTTTTCCATATTTTTCTAACGCCCGTTAAAAAAAAATCCAAACCAAAAACTAAAGAAATCCAAATCGTTGACAATTATACAGATTTTTGTTGTTGTTATTATTTGCAACAACAAACCCAGTTTACTACATTACAGTAGTGAAGAAAACTAAAACTGAAAACAGGTGCAGCTGTAAATGTTTATTTTTTTTTGGCTTAGTAAATGTGAAAAAATGTTTGGTATGTTTATGGCATTTTCTTTATTAAAGCACAAAAAAATTGTAAATTGCTGGCAATAATAAGTCACTGGTTGTTGGTGGCTAAGTTTTCAGTGCTCATAAAAAATGTAATTTCTAGCATTTGAATGTGAATGTGAGTTAGGTTGCAATTTTTTTTTTTATATTTTTGCCTTATGCTTGTATTGTGTGGCCAAGAAAAAGTTCATCTCTTAAGTCTTTTGGTTTTCGGTTGGTTGGTGCAGTTGTATTTTTTAGGTCAATGAAAGTGTGAAAAATGTTTGAAATATTTTTAACAGTATTTTTTTAAAAAATCATGGTAAGAAAGGTTGAGTTTTAATAAAGTCAACGCTAATATTGAGTTCTATTAACCAAAAGAATTGTTTTTTTATTACAAACTTTTTGTTTGTTAAACTATAGTTAAGAATGTTGTTCATTGGAATTAACTGAAAGATGGTTGGCATTATGCCTGAGATTGAATCCTGATGAGAACATAGCATGATCTTCGGTCATCTGTTCATCACTAAATGCTGTCTGTATTTATGAAAATTGCGATTTATTTAAACTTCTATCGTTTGTGTTCCTCTTTCAATAGGTTAGGTTAACAGGTGTGTCTCATATCATTGATCATCGTCCAGAATTCATAATAAGAGAGGCTCAAGGCCCGTCTTGAAATGTTTTCCAAAAATATTACACACCTCATATAAGTTAAGATGACGACTTTTCGTTTTAATTCTTAAGCTTAAAAGTTGGCTTTTTTTGTTCTTAATTGTCTATTTGATTTTGATTTCCATAAAATTTCCATTCATCCTTCTTATTAATCTTCTGCATAAAAATTAATCATGTAACCATTAAAACCTAAACATTTTCCTCTATAGTATTCTACATTCACACATTAGGTCCCTAGTTCTTCTTCAATTTTCCTTTGGTCTCTTCCATCTTCTAGAGAAAATTTACAGTTCTTGTTTTCATACTAAGTTACTATTAAAGCTTATTCTATAACTTTCTTTGTTATTTTTTTCCCCCAGCTTCTGCATATTCATGGGATTTTGGTCTTTTTTCCCTCTATTTCTTAAAATGAAACTTCTTTATCACCAAATATGAGAACAAAAAATAAAAGAGTTAGAAATTCAATAGGCAGTCATATAATTTGCATAGAATTGAAAAGCAGCAACTTTTCATTGATATCTGAAGATTCATTTCTGTGCTTTTGTCGCTTTATTTCTTTCAACGTCTTTTCTTTAATCAGCTATTGTTTTAAATTTATCGAACAGTTATTAATGATGCAACGCAAAGGGTTAATGCACAGTTCTAAGGTATTTGTTTTTCTATGTATAACAGGTAGGCTGAAGAAGACTTGAGTAGGTATTGTAGGAAGAATTGAGGTGGAGAAAGAAGAATCGAAGGTCATGAGTAACTTAGGTATTATTAAAGTTAAAGGTGAGAAAGTAATAATGATTTATACTTTTTAGAAGATTAAAACATGAAAATTTTTAGTTTTGGACCATCATTGATATGCTGAAATAAAGAAAAGGCAAACACTTCTTTAAATGTCAAATTCGAAAATAGTCATTGTTTAACTTAAAATTGTGTCAAAATTAAACATTCAAAAAACAAACAAGTAAAAAGGCGTTAAGTTCGGCCGGGCCGAACTTTGTATACCCACCACCTCGGGTATATATGTAAACCACCTTTCATCAAAATCCGGTGAAAATTGCATACCTTATATCCCATAGCAATTATATCGAAATATGTTCCGATTTGGACCAAATACTAATCGGTACAAGTCAATGTTCAATTGTGTATAAAAAAATAATGGTCTTTTTAGTAGCTATATCTAAAAAAAACCGATCTGAACAATATACGATACAGATGTCGAAAAGCCTAACATAAGTCACTGTGTCAAATTTCAGTGAAATCGGATTATAAATGCGCCTTTTATACGGCTAAGACTTTAAATGAAGATATCGGTCTATATGGCAGCTATATCCAAATCTGGACCGATTTGGGCCAAGTTGCAGAAAAATGTCGAAGAGCCTAACACAACTTACTGTCCCAAATTTCGGCAAATCGGACAATAGATGCGCCTTTTATGGCCCCAAAACCTAAAACCGAGAGATCGGTCTATATGGCAGCTATATTCAAATCTGGACCGATCTGAGCCAATTTGACGAAGGATGTCGAAGGGCATAACACAACTCTCTGTCCCAAATTTCAGCAAAATCGGATAATAAATGTGGCTTTTATGGGTCTAAGACCCTAAATCGGAGGATCGGTCTATATGACAGCTACATCCAAATCAGGACTGATCTAGGCCAAATTGACGAAGGATGTCGAAGGGCCTAACACACCTTACTGTCCCAAATTACAGCAAAATCGGATAACAAATGTGGCTTTTATGGGCCTAAGACCCTAAATCGGAGGATCGGTCTATATGGGGGCTATATCAAGATAAAGTCCGATATAGCCCATCTTCGAACTTAATCTGCTTGTGGATCAAAAAAGAATCTGTGCAAAGTTTCAACTCAATATCTCTATTTTTAAAGACTGTAGCGTGATTTCCCCATAAGATTTTCGCCGTCCTACCGTTCATTTCGTTGTTCCACAATGTTGCATGCGCATTCGTCGCCCACTCCCTCAACTCGGTCTGCGTCGACCCGAAAGGCTTCGGGTTAACCAAGTTTATTGACGGCAGTGGTCTGGCCTTCACCGCCAAATCGTCTGCCCTTTCATTTTCCCTTAATCCGTTATGGCCCCGCACCCAAACGATGCGGATTTTGCCATCCTCAGAGAAGACGTTAAACTCCTTCTTACATTGCAAGACTGTTCGTGACCTTACCGTCCTGGTTGTTATTGCCCTTATGGCAATTATACTGTCGGTAAAGATGATCACACTCGACGTCCTCGCGTTAGCACCACACCACTTCACGCATTCCGCGATCACCCGGATTTCCGCCTGCAGGACCGTATTATGGTCAGGCAGTCAAAAAAAGATCTCAGTACCTGGATTCTCAATGTAAACACCCAGGCCCACCCTGTCCTCTAGCTTTGATCCATCCGTTTAACATGATCTACCAGATGCTAATACTAGGGTTCCGTCAATCCAAGACTGTGCCGATGGCAGCAGTGCCTCGCACTTGACTTCAAGGTACATCTCAGGTATCCGATCGGAAACCTCTTCCCTTCCTTCCAGGTTTCCTATCGTCGCCACGATTATACCGCGATGGTATGAGCTGCTCCCATCCTCAATTCATTCTCACACCGCTTTATGTCTCATAGCTTCAAAGGCTGCCTTACACTTAATTTGAATGTCAATGGGTCGGATATCTAGAATAGTCTCCAGTGCCCTATTGAGCGTGGTCCTCATCGCTCCGCCTATGTCAAGACAACATGTTCTCTGAACCTGTTGTATGGTCCTTATGTTGCACTTTTTCTCCATAGCAGCCCACCAAACTACTGAAGCGTAAGTAAGTATTGGTCTAATCACGCTCCCGTAGAGCCTAGGATTCAGGCCCCATTTCGAGCCTATGGCCCGTCTACATAGTGCCCAACATCTGTGAGCCTTCTCAGTACGCTCCTGAATGTGACACTTCCAATTAAGTTTCCTGTCCAAGCTCACACCTAAGTATTTGACCTTGTCAGATATCGATCGAATCGTCTTATTGAGGAAACGTGGTGCGTTAAACTGGCCCACCTTCGTCTTCCTCGTGAACAGGCATATTTCAGTCTTCTCTGGATTAAATTGAGACCTCTGAGTCTAGCCCAGTCATATGCCATATGCAGACCCTTTTGGCCCTTCTGCATAGCTCGTTCGGATCCTTACCCCTTAGAAGTATTATAACATCGTCTGCGTAGCAAACGGGTTCAAATCCCTCCTCAGTTAGCATCCGTAATAGGTCATTTATGGTGGTCACCCATAGGAGTGGCGATAAAATGCCCTCTGTGGTGCGCCATGTGCCACTTTCTCCCATATATTTATGCCATGCGACACACAATTTATCCACCTGTTCCTTAGCATATGGTTTATCCAGTCTCTAAGGACCGGGTCCACCCTGTACTGTCCTAAGGATTGGATCAGTACCGGGTGGACCCGATGCTTAGAGACTAGATAAACCATATGCTAAGAAACAAGTAAAAAAATTGTGTGTCGCATCCATTCAGAGTAAGTTTTGAAGTGAAGCCCAATGACCGATCTCTCGATTTCAGTTCTTGGATCCAGAAAAGGCTACTTTACTGACCGATTTCTATACAATCAGGAACATTGAGTTGTAGACCCCCTAGCCATATTTTGTAGGTAAAATATCATAACAGACAGAAGTTGGTTGTTTGAACATGTCACAAATATGATTTGCTTTATTCCGAAGGAAAGTATTCGAAAGTATTCATTGCATCAGTCTTAAGATATATTACCCAAGGATTTTTTTTGTCAGCACAATGAACATTCACCTTGTTATACTTTAACATTCAAACATGTTGTGAATAATAAATTTAGAATATATTCCGATTTGATTTAAGTTTTTCCAAATCGAATGTGAGGCATCAAGGTCTAAACATTTTATGAAAATCAGGTACGCATATTAATTACTTTTGAAAAAAAAAACACAGGTTTAATGGACTTATTTCATTCATTTCAAACAAAGTGTAGATGATTTTAGGCGCTAAACGCTTAAAATTTGTTCACTTGCTCAAAAAACAAATTTCACATATGAAATCATCTTTGTTTTGATGTTATTTTATTTGACTTGACTGAAATCTCCTCACTTATCTTGACTCATTTATTTATATATGGCCTTACATGACTAACAATTGCTTATTTCAAATGCATTCCACACCTAGATATGATGATGATAATCATTAGGCAATTTGCCTTTTTGGCCGGCAAAGATTCACAAAAAATAATTACAACAGTGAAGATCTTTGTTAAGACCATACGCATACACATAAACAAATCTCTGTTAACTCATTAACACAAGGGTCATAGTTCTGCAGTTTTGCCAAAGAGATAACAAACAACACAAACTTGAGCATAATTTATTAACAAATTGCCTTAAAATAGCAAGAAATAAAATAGACAAGAAAATGTTAAAAGCAACCGCCTAGTTGGACATACACCATATTTCTAAACAAATTAACATGTGCAGGTTTTGTAAATCATTTAGAGATAACAAATTACCCAAGTATTCATACATTCATTCACACAATATTATTGCAACATTAGCAGCTGTTTAAAAATACGAATGCAATTAAAAAATTTAAGTGCGTTGTATTTTTAAATTCGTGCTTATTTTCTTTGGGTATTCATTCTTCAAAACAAAGATAAACCCCAGAATAGCTATTGTACCGAGTTTGTGTCTTAAGTCTTTTGATTTGAGAGGGTGTAGACAAAACGTTTGCCTTCGTTAACCTTCAAGAAACCCAAAACTGAGAAAAAACTCTTGAAAAATAGCACCCAAAATAAAGTTTTAACATCTTTGCTTTTAACCAAAAAAAAAAAAACCCTTTCGACCATCTATGGAAATTATGCACTTTAAGTAAAATTGCGTAAATCGCCAGCCTAACACAGAGGCCAGCCATAAACTTCACTTCAAGCTGCACTTAGCACGTTTTATGAAGCAATCACAACTCTAAAGAGTTATAAACTTTAACAAACCATCATGGTGGGCAAGCGACCAACTTCTCAAGCAGCCAGCCATTGGTAGCTTGGCTTTCAGCCAATGGAAAATGCAAATTAAACGAATTGCTAGAAATCCATCTTCCTCCCGCATTTTATTTGAATAAAGCAAAAGTTCGTCGATCGAAGACAGTGAAAAACATTGAGGTAATTTAAATTTGAAAAATTTTAAAACTCAGTTTTGAATGGTTTTTTGTGTACACATAAAAATTCAAAGGAGGTTTGGTATTGTAGAGAAAATTTGCATATAAATTGAAAACTTTGGCATTGTTTACATCAAATAAGCATTAAAATAAAACTTAAAATACATGCGTATTATTGATGGTATTATTGTTATTTACATTTAAACTTCAATTCATTTTTGTCTTAATGACAATATTTTAAGCTTTTTAGTTTATTTTTAATGAGATACCAAAATATGGGTCTCTGGCTCTTTTTTTTATTGAATAGACCATTTATGCACACCTTGTACTACAATAATTCCCGATGGTATGTCTTTAAATATGTAAAAATTTAAATTGAGAAAAACACTAAATTGGTCTTCCTTTACTTCTAAGTGATGTTGGTCGCTTAAATCTGTAAATATGCCAAAGTCATTCTGATTAAAAATTTACTTTAATTATTGGGTTGCCCAAAAAGTAATTGCGGATTTTTCATATAGTCGGCGTTGACAAATTTTTTCACAGCTTGTGACTCTGTAATTGCATTCTTTCTTCTGTCAGTTATCAGCTGTTACTTTTAGCTTGATTTAGAAAAAAAAGTGTAAAAAAAGTATATTTGATTAAAGTTCATTCTAAGTTTTATTAAAAATGCATTTACTTTCTTTTAAAAAATCCGCAATTACTTTTTGGGCAACCCTAAATACGATTCGGAAAAATCCTCAACTGGGTTAAGTTGGTTGGAAGGGACTAACGAAGGGAAATCTTAGGATCCGTTGAGAACAATAAATCGACCAAATGTGTTGTGGTACTAGCTCACATGTCTGCTATTGTTTTGGTTGAGAAAACAGGCAGTTGGTAAAGATTTTACTGGCTCCGTAGCATAAACCCAATCGTCAAGGTTAGCATTGCGTAAAATAAATTTGTAACAGGATATTCCCTAACTCCTTCCATGCCATTGTACTCACATGAGTACAGTAAATTAGAAATTTATAGAACTTCATGTTTACAAAAAATAAGCATCACGCTCGGTTTCTTCCATTAAACTTCCATTGGACAACTAACTTAAAAAGTAGAAAAAATGAAACACCAGCAAAAAAGTTCCACGGGATTTTTTTTACTTTAAGATCTCTTAACGAGATCGCTGAAAAGGGTGTCGGGTCACAGAGATATTCCAGGGAATTGTAAACCGGGAGAGTTTGCGAGACTAGGAGCTATCTAAGACATTCTATGGAAACTGAAATCAGTGGATATGCCTCCAGCGACATGTAAGCTAAGTCTTCTATATCAGGCCCGGAGGGCATTCCAAAACTATCTGGCCTAATCTAGACTTGACGAGGTCTACCGCTTTGCGGTCACTGGTTAGAACAGACGTCTCAGTCTTATCTTATCAGAAAACATGCTGACAGACTGAAGGTTGCCAGCAACGACTTTTGCAAAAGGCCATACTAAATGGGCCAAAATACTGAAAAAAGTAAATTTTCAAATAGTGCTATTTTCATTGTTAAATACCAAGTAGTAATATTTTATTGCACACATGTGTAAAGAACCTTTTTATACCCACCACTATAGGAAGGGGGTACACTAATCTAATCATTCCGTTTGTAACACCTCGATCTCGAAATATTCGTCAAAGACCTTGTAAAGTATATATAAATATTCTGGATCGTCTCGACGCTCTGAGTCGATCTAGCCATGTCTGTCGAAATCACGATAGCGGTCGAACGCGTAAAGCTAGCTCTTTCAAATTTTGTACAGATACTTAATATCAATATAGGTCGTTGATGATTGTGGATGGGCCATATCGGTTCAGATTTGAATTCTTGAGCCCCCGAAAGCCTCAATATCTGCCCTTTTTGCGTGTGGCGTTCTGTTATGACTTCCAGCAAATGCGCTTTGTACGGTCCAAATCAATCGGTCTATGAACTGCTATAGCTCCCACATAAACCGATTTCCAGATTTGACTTCTTGAGCCCTTACAAGTCTCAATTTTTGTCCGATTTGTCTATATAGCGTTTTGTTATGACTTTTAACCACTGCGTCAAGTACGATTCAAATCGGTCTATAACCTGATATAGCATCCATATAAACCGCCTGAAATTTTGCGTACGGTGTTCTGTTACGACTTTCAACAATGGTGACAAATACGGTCAAAATCAGTCTATAACCTGATATAGCTCCAATGTAAAGCGGTCTCTCGATCATCCGTGTTCGGTTCTAGAAGCTTTGGCTTTTGCTGGTTTGACAGAAGTTTGGTATGTATTGGGTTGCCCAAATAGTAATTGTATTTTTCATATAGTCGGCGTTGACAAATTTATTCACAGCTTGTGACTCTGTAATTGCATTCTTTCTTCTGTCAGTTATCAGCTGTTACTTTTAGCTTGCTTTAGAAAAATGTGCAAAAAAAGTATATTTGATTAAAGTTCATTCTAAGTTTTATTAAAAATGCATTTACTTTCTTTTAAAAAATCCGCAATTACTTTTTGGGCAACCCAATAGATTAAAATTATGACCTTCAACTAAATTTATATTGTATAAATGTTTTGCAGAATGCATGGTGGTGAGTTCCCGAGATTCGGCCCGGCCGAACTCACCACGCTATTACTTGTTTTGTATCACTTCTATAAAACACAGAAAGAATCATATAAACATCTCCATTCTATCGGATTTTATGTGACGACAACATAGAAGTCAATTTTTCAAAAAAACAGGTTTTTTCAAATTTTTTTCACCGTCACCATTACACATGAAAACCGACCGCCTTAATTAACGAAATATACCTTATTTTAAGGTAAATCTCCATACCTTTGCAACCAATTTTTTCTAGTGTAAAATCATCATTTGCGAACCGATTCTTACGAAATTTGGCACAGGGGAGTCTGTTATGAGTATCGATGTTACAGCTGAATTTGATAGAAATTGGTTCAGATACAGATATAGCTCCCATATATATATATATATCGCCCGATTTAAAATTTTAAAGAGATTTGCAAGCGCATGTATCAACCGATCTTCTTAAAACTTTACACTACGCTTTCTTCTACGACTACCATAAAACGCGCGGATTTTGGTCGAAATCTGTCAGATTTGGATTTATGTCTCGTATACATATTAGTCCGGTTTGGTTTAACGTGATCATTTGATAGCCGGTTCACATGACATTTGGCACAAAAGATAACCAAATGACTCCCGACATTGCTGCTGAATTTCACAGAAATTGGTACATATTCAGATATAGCCCCCATATATATTTATCAACTGATTTTCACTTTAAAGGCTTTTGTCGCCGTATTTCTTAGCAGATTTTCTCTACATTTTGCATAATGCCTTTTTCTTTGATTTTAACTACGTATGCCGATTCTGGTTAAAATCTTTAAGATTTAGATTTAGTTCTCATAGATATTTTCATCCGATTGTGGCTAATATTGCAATAATTTGGTCATTTATTAACGGATCCTCACAAAATTTCTCACTAAGGTTTCTCTTATGACTTTTCTGAACTCTGCTAATTTTCATAGGAATCCACTCAGATTTATATATAGCTGCCATATATATGTATCTCCCGATTTTCACTTTTACGAACTTTTCTAACGCATTTATCAACCGATATTCTCAATATTTTGCACTAAGATTTTTTCTATAAATTCCACATTCCTGGATTTTGTTCGAAATTCTACATTTCAAATTAAAGCACATCAGAAAAAATTTTCAGCGGTGGTTATTCCCTCCTTATGCTGGCGACATCTGTGAGGTACTAGCCATGTTAAAACTTCTCCCCAAAGATGTGTCGTACTGCAGCACGCCGTTCGGCGCAGTATGAACAATGCTCTGCTATATCTGGAGCTGCTCATTGTTATAGTAGATTCAACTAGCGGGGCGATCTGTCGTTAAAAACGAAGGCTTGGTTTTGATTTTAGACCTATTTCGATTTTTGGAGGCCACCGTGGCGCAAAGGTTAGCATGCCTACCTATGGCGCCAAACGCCAATCGCGGCTTGAACATCAGAAATTTTTTTTCTGCGTACGTTATCCCCTTACAAATGCTAGCGACATTTGTAAGGTATACCGCCAAGTTAAAACTTCTCTAACAACTGGTGTCGCTAAGCGTTATGCCGTTCGGACTCAGCATAAACAAGTAAAAGCGTGCTAAGTTCGGCCGGGCCGAATCTTATATACCCTCCACCATGTATCGCATTTGTCGAGTTCTTTCCCGGTATCTCTTTTTAGGGAAACATATGATAAAAGAAAAGAATTGCTATGCCAATGGAGCTATAATATAAAGTGGTCGTCCGATTCGGCCCATAATTGAAATGAATGTCGGAGAGCGTAAAATTTCAGTCAATTCGAATAAAAAATGCGCCCTTAAGGGGCTCAAGAAGTAAAATAGGGTGATCGGTTGATATGGCAGCTGTATCAGGCTATAGATCGATTCAGACCATAATTGAAACGTATGTTGAAGTTCATGGGAGAAGTCGTTGTACACAATTTCAGCCAAATCGGATAATAATTGTGACCTCTAGATGCTCAAGGAGTCAAGATCCCAGGTCAGTTTATATGACAGCTATATCAGGTGATGGACTAATTAAAACCATATCTGGTACAGTTGTTACAAGTCATAACAAAACATCTCTTGTAAAATGTCAGCCAAATCGGATAAGAATTGCACCCTCAAGTCGCCCAAGAATTCAAGATTCAAGATCGGTTTATATGACAGCTATATCAGGTTATGGACCAATTAAAACCATATCTGGTACAGTTGTTGCAAGTCATAACAAAACATCTCTTGTAAAATTTCAGCCAAATCGGATAAGAATAGCGCTCTCTAGTTGCCCAAGAAGTCAAGATTCATGGTCGGTTTATATGGCAGCTATATCAGGTTATGGACCAATTAAAACCATATCTGGTACAGTTGTTGCATGTCATAACAAAACATCTCTTGTAAAATTTCAGCCAAATCGGATAAGAATAGCGCTCTCTAGTTGCCCAAGAAGTCAAGATTCATGGTCGGTTTATATGGCAGCTATATCAGGTTATGGATCGATTTGAACCGTACTTACCACAGTTGTTGGAAATCATAACAAGACACCTCATGCAAAATTTCAGCCAAATCGGATTAGAATTGCGCCCTCAAGTGATTGAAGAAGTCAAGATCAAAGATCGGTTTATAGGACAGCTATATCAAAACATGGTCCGATGTGGCCCATTTAGAATCCCAACCGACCTACGCTAATAAGTAGTATTCGTGCCAAATTTCAAGCGACTAGCTTTACTCCTTCAAAAGTTAGCATGCTTTCGACAGACAGACAGACGGACGGACATGGCTAGATCGACTTAAAATGACATGACGATCAAGAATATATATACTTTATGGGGTCTCAAAGGAATATTTCGAAGAGTTACAAACAGAATGACGAAATTAGTATACCCCCATCCTATGGTGTACGGTATAAAAAGGAGGCCAAATATCATTGTCCTAAAACTTGAAAAGGACTGCAGTCTTTGATATGAGATAAGCATCCCCTGTTCCTTAATGGAATGTTCATGGCCAGATATGTATATGCATGATTTGTAGATTCCGATTTTCATAATCGCTTGGAGTTTTTTTTTTTTTGCCCACACAAATTTACCCACCCTAATATACATTCATATTGATTTCATTAAAAATGCATTTCTCTCAAAATGTAAAGTGTTAAAAGAAAGATATATGCAATATAATACACACATAGTTTTAATACACTCACACATGCATATAAATTGATGGTGTAACGCTTCGTTGCGCACCGTCACTCCGTCGCTATTGAGCATTGGTGTTAACAAACATCAGGTTCAGCCTACAATGTTTGTCTCTTAAGTCTTTCGATTGGAAATGACATTTGAGCAGCACAAGGCAATACTTTCTTCGTCTTGCAACTCAATTGGGGCATATCAAGAGCCAACATCGATATGACAACAACGCATCTAATAAAGACTTTCATTGTGTTTTGTTTTGTTTTTTTGTCTTCTCCGTACTTCATTCATATTTTTGTAATTTTTTCTTTGATAGCCGCGTATTTATATATTAGTTGTTGGCTTTTTCCATTTTCTTATGTGCAGCAGTTCATATTAAATACCACAGCGAACCTTTAATTAGTTTCTATAATGAAATTGAAGCAAGTGTTACTATTGCAAGTATATGGGGGGTTGGTAGTCAAAGACTTGCGTATAATATGAAATTAAATGGAAAAAAGGCTAGGCAAGACACTTCATTTCTGGGTATTATGAGATTTTTCAATACAAAAAAGCTCACAATAGAAAATATGGTCATTGCAAAAGGAAGTCAACTCTGCCACCCCCTTAAGTTATTGAATTGCTTGGGTTGAGTGAACTATGTTGAAAGCAAGGCATGTCATGTCTTTATAAGTTTTGCATATAATTTCATACTTTCAGACACTTGCTAATAATTGACTAATTTTATGGGGCTTTTAAACAATTTGACTCAACTATCTATGAATTGATGTGAAATTGTTGGCAATGCCCCCCCCAACAAAACGTTTGTCGTCACCCAGCACAGCACAGCACACTTTAAAATAAATTTCTTTTTTATTGACTCTGAAATTATTCACACTTTAGTGTTAATTTTTATATGAATTGTGCTTCCCTGCCTGCTTTTTTTTCTCATTCATGTTTTTTATTAAAGTGAGAGTTTTTAATTAAATAATGAAAATAGTTTCACTGTCTGGGTATATCAAACTGTCATTTGGCTCTTATGTAACTATAGATGATACATTATAAATTTGGTAAAATATTTTCTATTTTATGTTATCTTACATAAATGCAATGAAGTTTGTGTAGAGGGCCAGTAAGATTGTAGGGCTGTGTGGAACTACACCCACAGTTTTAATATATACATATAAAAATCACAATTTTTAAGAAATTAACTTGGATTTTTATATAGAAAATGAACACCGGCAATTGGACATTTGATTATTGTAATGAAAATAAAGATTTTGTCCAGACTGTAAAAATTATGGGTAATTTATTGCACCATTTGTTTAGAAAGTATTGTAGTTTTAAACTTTATTATTTTATGTGTCATATAACTTTATAATATGAGATATTTTTAAAATTTCTAATTTATTTTCTTTTTTCAATTGCAGGTATGTACTTCAATGTATCTTCAATGTGAACTCCTTTAGACAATACTTGACATGGTTGTTGGTATACAAATCAACATGGACTTGGGATTGTCATTTAATTTGTGCAAGAACTTTGTATACATACTACATAAGATAAATTAATCTAAAGATAGAATCTTTAATTCCATGAAGGGACGAACTAAATATCCCAGAGTTGTGTGCCTTTAATGTAACACCAAGTAATAGATGTATTTTCCCATCGATATTCTACCAAAGTTATGGGCTCCCTGTATCCATTAACTAGCGCATTAAAAATGTAAGTAAGAATGTGGTAAGTTCGGCCCGGCCCAATCTTGGGAACCCACCACAGTGGGTTCTGGCACAGTTTTATCTAAATAAACTTAATTAAATGACTTATTTATACCTTATGTATCAAATTTGTGCCAAAAAGCGGTTTATATGGCAGCTATATCAAAAAATAGTCCGACAACTCACTGCTTCAAATTTAAGCGACATCGGGTAGTGAATGCAGCCTTTATGGACTTCAGACTTCATATCGGCAGATCGGTCATATGGACTTATTTATACTTTACGTATCATATTTGTGCCAAATTCTGTCTATATGGCTGCTATATCTAAAAATAGTCCGATCTGAACCAAATTTTGGTCGGGAGGCTTAAAACAACTCACTTATGGACTTCAGACCTTATATCGGCTGATCGGTCATATGGCAGCTATACCTATTTGAGTCATATTATTGTCGGATGTAGGGAGGCTTAAAACAACTCACTGATTGGAAAATTGCAAAGGAACAGGGGCAAACTTCTCACATATCAATGAGTGCAGTCCGATTCAAGTTTTAAGCTCAATGATAAGAGGCCTCCTTTTTAAAGCCGAGTCCGAACGGCGTGACGCAGTGCGACACCTCTTTGGAGAGAAGTTTTACATGGCATTGTGCCTTACAAATGTTGCCAGCATTAGGAGGGGAAAACCACCGCTGAAAATTTTTTCTGATGGTCTCGCCAGGATTCGAACCCAGGCGTTTAGCGTCATAGGCGGACATGCTAACCTCTGCGCTACGGTGGCCTCCACTCACTGATTGAAATCGGATAATAAATGCAGATTTTATGGGTATCAAACCCTTAGTCGGCAGATTGGTCTATATGGCAGCTATATTCAAATATGGTCATATTTGGATCGATCAAAAACTTAATGTGCTTGCAGCAAAAAGACGTATCTGTGCCAAATTTCTGTTCAATAGGATCGGAAATGAATATTTCGATGTGTTGCAAACGGAATGACTAAATGAACATAGCCCTTATCCTATGGTGTGGGTATAAAATCGGTTAAATCGATTTTCATGAATTTTCATAGATGGTAGAGTTTGGTCCCCCGGTGAAAATGGGGCACTTCATTTTGTGATATTCGAAAGGGGAGCAGACCCAGAATTTGATATCCAAATTTTTCACAAAATTTTGGCGACCGCCAATGGGCAGCCGACAATGGGCAGCTGGGACAAATGAAATAAAACCATCAACCGAACATGTATACTGTCAGAGCAAAATAGGACTGCAATAAAAAGTATAGTAAAAATTTTGCTTGCTTTTTCGGAGGCCACCGTAGCGCAGAGGTTAGCATATCCGCCTATGGCGCTGAACGCCTGGGTTTGAATCCTGGCAAGACCATCAAAAAAATTTTCAGCGGTGGTTTTCCCCTCCTAATGCTGGGAACATTTGTGAGGTACTATGCCATGTAAAACTTCTCTCCAAAGAGGTGTCGCACTGCGGCACGCCGTTCGGACTCGGCTATAAAAAGGAGGTCCTTTATCATTGAGCTTGCACTCATTGATATGTGCCAAGTTTGCCTCTGGTCCCTAGTGGAATGTTCATGGGCAAAATTTGCATTTGCAAAAATTTTGCTCTCCAATGTGGGTTTTCATAGGAGAACCTGCAGATCTGTAAGCTGATCCACCTGTGGATGGTGTATGGCTTGAAAATGTGCTATGATTTTGAAGGTAGATAATGAATACACTTAACACATGATTTAGTGTGGATCTGATGTGGACCCATAGTCCTAAATGACTTAATTTTTACAAAAAAAAACATATTTTTTTCAAAAAACAATTTAAGGATGTAGCGAAGCCCACTGGGCCAGCTAGGTTCTTATAAAAGTAAACATTTTAACAAGTAAGGGCGTGCTAAGTTAGGTCATGCCGATTCTTATATACCCTCCACCATTGATCGAATTTGTAGGGTTCTTTTCCCGGTATCTCTTTTTAGGCAAACATATGATGAAAGGAAAGAATTGCTATGATATTGGAGCTATAATATCAAATTATCGTCCGATTAGGACTATAATTGAACTGAATGTTGGAGACCATAGTAGAAGTCGTTGTGTAAAATTTCAGCTAATCGAATAAAAAAATGCGCCCTTAAGGGGCTCAAGAAGTAAAATAGGCTGATCGGTTTATATGACAGATGTATCAGGCTATAGATCGACTCAGACCATAATTGACACGTATTTTGAAGTTCATGGGAGAAGTCGTTGTACAAAATTTCAGCCAAGTCGGATAATAATTGCGATCTCTAGATGCTCAAGAAGTCAAGATCCCAGATCGGTTTATATAACAGCTTTATCAGGTTATGGACCAATTAAAACCATATATGACACAGTTACTGGAAGTCATAACAAAACACCTCTTGAAAAACTTTAACCAAATCGGATAAGAATTGCGCCCTTTAGTGGCCCAAGAAGTCAAGATTCAAGATCGGTTTATATGGCAGCTATATCAGGTTATGGACCGATTTGAACCGTACTTAGCACAGTAGTTGGAAATCGTAACAAAACACCTCATGCAAAATTTCAGCCAAATCAGATTAGAACTGCGCACTATAGAGGCAGATGAAGTCAAGACCGCAAATCGGTTTATATGACAGCTATATCAGGAAATGGACCGATTAAAACCACACTTAACATAGTTGTTGGAAATCGTAACTCATGCAAAAATTCAGCCAAATCGGATAAGAATTGCGCCCTCTAGAGGCTTAAGAATTCAAGATCCAAGTTCGGTTTATAGGGCAGATATATCAAAACATGAACCGATATGGCCCATTTACAATTCCAACCAATCCACACTCATAAGAAGTATTTGTGGACAGTTTGAAGCACCTAACTTTACTCCCTCGAAAGTTAGCGTACTTCCGACAGACAGACGGACGGACGGACGGACATGGCTAGATCGACTTAGAATGACATGACGATCAAGAATATACTTTATGGGGTCTCAGAGGAATATTTCGAGTAGATACAAACGGAATGACGAAATTAGTATACCCCCATCCTATGGTGGAGGGTATAAATTTGAGGCAATTTTCTTTAAGTCAATTAAAAAAAATCAATAACATTTTTTTACAAATTTCGATAAAATTTTTCCGAAGAACAAATATTGATACAATGTTCTCTAAGGAAGAATATCGATAAAAAGTTTATTTAAGAAAAATTTCGATGGAGTTATCCCCAAAGACAAAATTTTGAAGAAATTTTTTTTAACTTCAGTTCGACTTGTATTCAGTCTTTTACTCACAGTCTTTTACCCCTTTCAGTCTGGCCAGATTTCCTAACATCGCCTTCATTAGTCCCTAATCTTATCACTTGCTTCTTTATTCTATCCACTGTACCATCGGCTTAAGTTCCATTGCGGCAGTGGCTGTCCCCTAAAGGGTCCAAGCACCGCCTCATCTACTTTTGAAAGTGTCCATGATTCTGCTTTATATGAGAGCAAAGACAGTATTAGTATCTTATAGCAAACGTGAAAAAGTCGTGAAATGGTCTTGCTCTTTAACTTCCTTCTTAGCCCAAAGTAGAATCTTTTGGCCAATATTATTCTCCTTTGATCTGAAAACTCATATTGGTGGTGTATGTGAAAGCGCTGACAATATCAAACTTTTAGTTATCAGTGGGATAAGATGGAAAAAACTAGTGAAAATTTGTGGTTTTGAGAGTGACTTGACCACAGCCTACCAAAACCTGTTATTATATCACATTGCCTTACCTGCTCTAGGCATAAACTCCGCTTATGTTCGTTGACCACCCTTTTGATTGTTTGACTCCATTTTCCGATTATATAGTCATTGGGATTTGATGCTACTTAAACCTGCGGAATTGGACAACCCGGTTTGGCAATTTTGATGTGTTTGTTGTTCTTAGCATTAATGATTAGTTTGTATCGTGGAAAGTAAGGCTTTCTTCTCGTTTGCTGCGCTAAGGAGAGTAGGAGGATTTGTTGAGCCCTAAAGCGTGCTCTGCACCGTGCTCAATAGTCTTTGGGCATACATGGCACCATAATCAATTTGACAAAAGGTGCTGATGAAGTTCCATGGCGTAACAGAAATCATGGTACACTAGCGAGTCACATGGTACACTTGCTCAATTTTTATACCCTCCACCATAGGATGGGGGTATACTAATTTCGTTATTCTGTTTGTAACACCTCGAAATATGCGTCTGAGACCCTATAAACTACATATATTTTTGATCGTCATGTCATTTTAAGTCGATCTAGCCATGTCCGTCCGTCCGTCCGTCTGTCTGTTGAAAGAACGCTAACTTTCGAATTAGTAAAGCTAGCCACTTGAAATATTGCACAAATACTTTTTATTAGTGTAGGTCGGTTGGGATTGTAAATGGGCCAAATCGGTCCATGTTTTGATATAGCTGCCATATAAACCGATCTTGGGTCTTGACTTCTTAAGCCTCTAGAGGGCGCAATTCTCGTCCGATTGGACTAAAATTTTGCACGTGGTGTTTTGGTATCACTTCCAACAACTGCGCTAAGTATGGTTCTTCCGATTTAACTGAAATTTTGCACGTGGTGTTTTGGTATCACTTCAAACAACTGCGCTAATCGGTCCATGTTTTGACATAGCTGAAATATAAACCGATCTTGGGTCTTAACTTCCTGAGCCTCTAGAGGGCCCAATTCTCGTACGATTTGACTAAAATTTAGCACGTGGTGTTTTGGTATCACTTCCAACAACTGCGCTAAGTATGGTTCAAATCGGTCCATGTTTTGATGTAGCTGCCATATAAACCGATCTGGGATCTTGACTTCCTGAGCCTCTAGAGGGCTCAATTCTCGTCCGATTTGACTAAAATTTAGCACGTGGTGTTTTGGTATCACTTCCAACAACTGCGCTAAGTATGGTTCAAATTGGTCCATGTTTTGATGTAGCTGCCATATAAACCGATCTGTGATCTTGACTTCCTGAGCCTCTAGAGGGCGCAATTCTCATCCGATTTGGAAGAAATTTTGTTCAACGGTTTCTCTCATGACCTTCAATATACGTGTCTTAAATGGTCTGAATCGATCAATAGCTTGATACAGCTCCCATATAAACCAAACTCCCGATTTTGCTTCTTGAGCCCCTACAAGGCGCAATTCTTATCCCAATGAACTGAAATATTACACACGGACTTTTTCAATAGTCAGCATTCAATTATGGTCCGAATCGGACTATAACTTGATATAGCTACAATAGCATAACAGTTCTTATTCAATATTCTTTGTTTGTCTAAAAACAGATACCTCGACAAATTCGATCCATGTTGGAGGGTAAATAAGATTCGACACGGCCAAACTTAGCACGCTCATACTTGTTAGAAGTTCTTTCCTATGCTATTCTTTGAATAGAAAGCATTTAATATGATATCGAGCTGTAAGATGTTCGTAAAATAACAAAAATTGTTTTTAGGTATTGATATCCTACACCTAATTTGCATCTACTAAGTCATTCATATCAAAACACTTCATCTGGAATTTGGTTGTGTCACACATATGAAGGTTTGTCTTTTCAAATCTATTGAAAATAAACATATTATAATCTATAAAAAAAAATTTGAAAAAATCATAACGATCACAACTCTGATGATACTATTAACCCAAATTAACTCACAATCAACTCAAACTGACATATCCAAAAATCTATGAACCGGATTTAGTCAAAGAAAACCTCTGCCATTGCGTAAACCAAATTAAAATTAATAAAAGTGAAGACGAAATACATGAGAAGTAAAGTAGCCCCCAATAGACGGTGATAACAGAAACTGAAACCATAAGATCTGATATGGATCATATACGGATGGAGGTAACCATCAAAGCTTAGCTCACCAAAGTTGTAAATCATGCTCAAGTAAACTGAAAACTAAAAAATCCAAAACACCAGCAACAACATAAAGTAAACAAATAAACAAAAACAAACGAATGCACACACAGAGAGAGGGAGAGAGAGAAAGTAAAAATAACGTAAATTGTAATCTGTATTTGTTGGGGAGAAAGAAAAGTAAAAGTAAAAAGCAGAGACTCAACAACAACTTGAAGCGGGAAACAACAACAAAAAAACTCAAATATGTATACAGAAATTCCCCCAAGAAAGACCAAATTGCTTTAAACCCCATTTCATATGACAACTACAATGAGTTGAGATAGTCATAAGAAGGCAATGGCACAGATATTGTTTTCAGTTGTACTCGCCTCGGAATTGTTCAAAGTCTTTGCGCGTGGACCCCTATCTAAAATAGAAAAAAGATGCGCTTGCGCTATGTTATTAAAATAAAATTATGTGAAAAATACTTGGGCATTTTTCGTAAGCTCTTTAACAGTTTATTTCTATTTGAAGAAAGGGGGACAACGAGGCCGTAAGCAGTCGGTATATTATTTTCAGAGGTTTTTTCTTAATTACAAAAATATTTTACAAACTATGCATATAACAATTGAAGTAAATTTTAATCTTCATAAACGTTCGAGACGATTGAAGATCAAAGATTTCTTGTAATGGTATAGGCCAGAGATCACAACACCCTAACCACTGTGGAACGCGTTTCGTCCTGGGTTAGAGAACTTATTCAATTACCTTAGGTATGAAGACTTTAAGGTTCATAATTTGGCAGGTCGTACTTCTATATGGAATATACTGTGAAAACGCGTCTACGATGTGAGTATGATACAAACCTAGTTTAAAACCTTTTGCACTGGATGTTATTTTCCAAAGATCTCTCATTGGATACCTATTTTGTCTTGAAAACTAAATTTAATGCAAGTTTCATACTGTACTCCCATAGACCTTTCATTTGGATGTCATATAATCCCGGTCAGCCTACATGACTGTTTGGAGACATTTTTGTGGGAGACCCTCAGATTCTAGACCACAACTATTAGAATGGAACTCCACTATCAAATATCACTCATTTGAGTCCTATATTGTCCTGAAGGGCTTTAAGGTACTTATGGGATGCGAACGGGAGCCCAAATACGCATTCAACTCAAACCTCTTGTATGATACCCACATTGTCCCGATGGTTACCATGTCGATCGGCGTTGGTTTTAGAGTGGGGAATTCTTCCAATAAGGTTTGTCCCAAGTTTTTTTTAACCGATTTCGTGTTGTTACATAACATTGCAAACAAAACTTCGCTGATGTCGGTACCATCATCATAGGATGTAAATTTATCATAAAAATTTCATCAAGGAACATAGGCAAACTTCTCACATAACAATGAGTGCTGTTCGATTAAAGTTAAAGCTCAATAATAAGGAACCTCCTTTTTATGGCCAAATCCGAACGGCCTTCCGCAGTGCGACACCTCTTTGGGGAGAAGTTTTTACATAGTATAGTATCTCACAAATGTCGCCAGCATTAGGAGATGATAACACCGTTGAAACTTTTTTCTGATGTTCTCGACAAAATTGGAACCCTTCATAAGCGGACATACTAACCTCTGCGCTACGGTGGCCATAGGATGGGGGTTAACTAATCGAGTCATTTCGTTTTTAACTTCTCGAAATACGGATCGGTAACCCTTTTAAGTACATGTGTATATTCTTGATTATCTTGACATTCTGAGTCAATCTAGCCATATTGGTAGATATTTTGAACAAATACTTCTTTTTGACGTAGGTCGTTGGGAAATGCAAATGGGCCAAATCGGTTAAGTTTTAAATACAGCCCTCCACATAAATCAATGCCACTATTATTCACCGGGTGCCGGGCCATAGTGGAGTAAGGGAGAATGAAAAAGCAGACGGATTAGCAGTAAAGGCCATAGGACTGCTGTCAATAAGCTGCGTAACCCGAAGCCTTTCGGGTCAACGCAGTCCGAGTTAAGGGCATGGTCGGTAGGACGGCGAAAATCCTATGGAGAGATCCAAATCGTCAGAAAATGAGGCTATTACTGAAAGGAAGTAAGAAGAAGGTTAGTAAAGCTTTCGGTATCATAATGGGACACATAGGACTACGAGCTCACTTATGCAAAATCGGTGCGGCAGGTGATAGCATGCATAGGGCATGTGGGGAAGACGGTGAGATGCTGGAGCATTTCGTATGTTGGGGACAAAATACCAGACATGAACCAACTTAGGGGAGTGGTATGGAAAACAATTAGGGATTTTGTAAGTAGAAAGAAAGAAAGAAAGAATTCCTAACTTAGATTATCTTGTTCGAGGTCCCCTTTTAGTATTTAGAGTATACAACAAGCCGATTACTGGCTTAGATGTACGCCGCACCCTCTTTTAAACCTAACCAATATGTGTAAATCGGACTAAATGCAAATATGGAAGCTATAGCTAAATCTTAACAGATTTTTACCAAATATCATCCAAATCGGATATGAATTCCGCCCTCTTGTGGCTCAAGAAGTCAAGATCCAAGAACGGTTTATATGACAGCCATATCACGTTATAGTCATATTTGAACGAAACTTAAAACAGCTGTTGCAAATCATAACAAACAACTTCATGCAAAATTTCAGCCAAATCGAAGAGAATTGCGCCCCCTATTGTTTCAAGAAGTAAAGATCCAAGATCGGTATATATGGCAGTTATATCAAAATATGAACCAATTTAAACCAATTTTCAATTCAATTCAATTTCAATTGTTCTTTATTTTCATGTAACGTTATAAAAGGTATAGAAATTTACAAATGTTAACTTATTAGCAATAAAGAATTATACAGCATGGTTTTATTCAAACCGTCTGCCGGAAAATTGAGTTTTTTTTTTTTTTTTTTTTTTTTTTTTTTTTTTTTATTATTTCTAATGAATTTATTTTAAATAATTAGTAGTTGAACTCTTCTATAAGAACTTTTCTATATTTAAGTGCTTCTTTCAAGAATTTGTACAGGCTTAGCCAGCTAAAAACTTCCCCACCATTTAGGATATTAATAATTTCATTTCGGGACAAAAATATTTTATTGAAATATCGCTCGCGAATACTTTTAAGTATTGGGCAGCAACCCATGAAATGTTCCAATGTTTCTGCTTCTCCAAGGTTACACAGAGAGCATCTTTGTTCATCTGCAGTTCCGTTTTTATTAGAATTCAGCCAAAGTAGATCTCCTCTAGCTTTCATTATCAAGGTTATTTGTTCTTGACCGTAATTATCATTACAGTAAAGTGGGCCAGCACTAAAGTCAAGGAATTTAAAAATTCGTCTCTCACTTCGCTCCGCATGTTGTATAAATTCAATATAAGCCTTGCTTTTTATTTCCGTCAAAAGTTTTTTAACTGCAGCCATCCAACAGTTCTTATTCAATTTTACATTACTGCTCTGGATATTATGCTCTGTTAGTTGGCAAGAAAACTCCATAAAACAGCTTAAGTTTTTATCTGAAAGTTTCTTGGCAAGTATATGTGGTAGTCTGTGACTCTCCAGGTCAAATAGTACTTTTGCCAGGTATTGTAGATGTAGAGAATACGTATATATATACCCCGGCTCGTATCCGGTATCCAAGGCAAGGACGTAATTTGGAGTAGACTCTGGTAGTTTCAGAATTCTTTTTATAAAATAACGATACAATTTTTCAACCTCACTAAAATGGGAATTCCCCCATATCTGTGCTCCGTAACTATGGATCGAACGACAAACAGCCAAAAACATCTTCCATTTCGCCGTCAGATTTACAGAGGGTTTAGAAATAAAATTTCTCCACGTTGAATTTATTGCCATTTTCGTAGCTTCTTCCTTTTTCAATAGGTGTTTAGTAAAAGATAATTTGGGTGTTAATATAATTCCCAAGTATTTATATTCGTTTACTATTCTTATGCTTTCTCCTTTAAATGTCCATTTTTCATTTGCAGATAACTTTCCTCCTCTTCTAAAAACCATTATTTCGGACTTGGTGTGGTTCACTTCCATCCCCCATCTGTCGCAATACGATTCTAGGTTGTCTATCATCCGCTGCAAAGTCGTTGGGCTATCAGCCATTATAACTATGTCATCCGCGTACATTAAAAGACGAATGTTTGTTTCCTCTACGAAAAGACCGCCCTCAAGATGGCTATGTAAATCATTTAGATATATAGCAAATAGAACTGGCGACAATAAGCAACCTTGTTTTACGCCAGTACAAGTATCAAAATACTCCGACATTTCGGTGCCTGACCATACTGCGGACTTTGTGTTTCCATAGATCTTCTCTACAAAACCGATGATTTTTGACGACAGTCCTATATCATGAAGCTTGTATATAAGGAGGTTTCTTGGCACTCTATCAAAAGCTGCTTTAAAGTCTACGAAGTACGCATAAACCTTTTTGTTTTCGTTTAATTTAAGATTGACTATTGCTGCTAGGTTAAAGATATTATCGACTGTAGAATAGCCTTTTCTGAAACCCGCCTAGTACTCATTTAATATTTGGTATCTGTTTACCCATTCTGTTATTCTACCATTGATCATTCCAATCATGAGTTTTCCAATACAATTCATGAACGTGATGCCCCGAAAGTTGTTTACATCGTTTGGGTCTCCTTTCTTGTGTATTGGAAATATTACGCCGACGCGAAATGTTTCGAAGTCGTCGAAGCCATCCAAAATCTTGTTAAAACCCTCGCATAATGTTCGCAAGTAGTCATCTGAAGCGTGGATAAAAAACTCATAGGGAACTCGATCTTCCCCAGGCGCTTTATTTGATTTAACATTTTTTAGTTGCAGTTTAATTTCTCCGACTGTAAAATCTCTATCCAGAACGAAATCCGTTACATTGTTGGGTGCATAAAAAATTGGTAGAGTTTTGCATACAGGGTTTAGCAGGCACTTAAAGTAGTTTTTTAATGTTTCTACTGATATATGACAGGAAACATCATTATTATGCTGTCTGAGTTCCTTCGCCAGCGACCACCATGCCTTACTATCGGAAGTAACGTCTAGCTTCCTCTCTATCTGGGTATAATAGTTTGACTTTTTGGCTTTACATAAATTATCATAAGATTTCTTTTGTTCCATATAGGCGTTTCTGTCTTTTGCTGACCCAGATCTCCTGAGCTTGGAGAGCATCCCCATTGTCTTCTTTCTGTCTTTCAGACATTCTGTGTCAAACCACTTATTTTTAAAACGCACTTTTTGTGAGTTTGAGTTCTTCGGATAAGACTCGTATATGGTCTTCGTTAAATCTCCTAGCTTTGGATTTAGTGGTAGGCTGCGAAGATTTCGATTCAAAGAACTCTGGTAACTGATTTTATTCGTGTCTTTCCATATCAATTTTGGCAATAAGTTTAATCTGTCCAGTGTGTTCAGACTCGTACTTGGTAAGGATACAGTTAGGACTAACGGGAAATGGTCAGACCAAATCTGATCGTCAACTCTGAAAGTCCTTATGTATCCCAGAGTTTCTAACGTAACAGCACACAAATCGATCACGGAGCTACCATTTTTGTTTGTAAATGTAAACCTGCCTTCTTCATCACCTGGCGTTCGTCCATTCAAAATTACTAGGCCATTATCATTACAAAATTCCACATATTTTTTCCCATTCGAATTAATATTTTTATCATTTGACTGCCTGGTGCTGAGGCAATTTTCTAGCATCTCTGTAGGTACCTCTTGCTCCTCTCCGATCCGAATATTGTGATCTCCGATAACAATTTTGCTTCCTTTACTACTCTCAACCGCCGATTTTAAATTATCGAAATCTTGAGCCCAATCAGCACCTCTCAGGTATACTGGTAAAATTTCGAACCGGACCGAGTTAAACTCGCATTGAAATATATCTTGGCCCCCTCTTCGAGTAAAAACATGCTTAAAACCATTCCTTTCTAAATCGCTGCGTACTCCATATAATTGGCCACCAATGCCTCGACCTCTTGTACTGTTCCTGGTAGCAGCATTCCAGTATATTTTAAATTTTTTAAATTTTCTTATATAGAAATCTTGTTTTGTTGTCTCAACATGCGTTTCCGAAAGCATAAAGATATCAAAGTTTTCTAAGTATTCAAAAAAGTGGTGGTGAAGATTTTTACTGCTCAAGCCGTGAATATTATATGCTATAATTTTTAATGTAACATGTTTATAGCTTTCTATGGTTTCTACATTTATTTCATATATATTATTATTTTCGCTTATATTATTATTTTGAATAATGGAGTTTTTGAATTTTAATAGTTTTTTGAAGATAAATTACCAACTAAATGATTATAATTCATATTAAGGGATTTCATACCGTCACCAAACATGTTTGTTAGCTCCTCTATACCGCAACTTTGTCCACACATAAGCCTATTTTCAGCATTCCAGTAAAATGTTTTTCCTTCAACCACAAGCTGTTCACCTCTTACACCAATCCTTTTGTCTCTATTTAGCTTCTGTAGTTCCTTTTTCATTAACAACATCACCTTCTTTTTTTGCAAACGTACGCCGCTTAGATCCCGCTCTATGAATATCGATGAACCAGCCAGTAACTTTGTACATTTAAAGACTTCCGAAACCGTTCTAGCCGATTTTAGCTCCACTAAGACAGTCATTTTGTCGTTTGTTTCATGCATCTTTTTTATATTTTCGATTTCTGGCTCAAAATTCATCTTTAAATTATTTCGAAAGAGATTGTTGACAGCCCCATATAACCCTTTTTGGTTTGGTAAACCTCGTATAATCAGTTTGGTCCGTCCTAATTGATTTTCCAACTTTTGCAATCTCTTGCTGTCCTCTTCCTTTGCTTCCCTCAGTGCTTTTATTTCTGTTTTTATTACCTCATTCTCAGTTGTTAAACGCTTAATATCCTCTTTAACACCCTCCATGCTACATTTTATATCAAGTATATCAGTTTTTGTGGGCAGATTTTCCAGTTTCTTATCCAATAGCTGTGACATGGACTGCTGCATCATACTCATGAGTTCTGCAGTGGACAGGTTTCCTACCATGGCGGTATTATCGGGCGAAGTTTCCATTAATTTACGTTTAACTTTTTGTTCGACTCGTCCCACTGTGTTGGAACTAGTAAATGGCGAATTAACTGGCGGAGTTGACATACTTTTAGGCGCTTTTACGACTTGATTAGCCGAGAGATTGAAATTTGAATTTGTAACGGATGGGAACAACTCTTCTTCTTCTTTCTTTTAAATTTCGAATTGATGACGTACCAAACAATTTGAGTGTGGCAACTTTGTAGAAACCCAATATTTGTCAGAAAGAGTAAACACAGCTGTTTATATCAACAATAGTCACAGCTCTTTTAACTTTTGAGTTATTTTATAATTTATCACTTTCCAGTCAAAGTTTTTGTGAAAATTCGATTATTTTAAATGATTTTCTGGACAAACAGTACGTGAAAACAAAAATTCTTTAACACTGCCTAGTGCCCAGTTGTAATATTTATATTACTAGGCGTAATTAGATGAGCTTCAAGGCCGAATACAGCAGCTGGCACGGAAACAGTAAGAGCCGGTTAACTATGTGACTACTCCCGGTAAGAAACTTCACTCAAGTTCCAATTTAAACCATACTTAGCGCAATTGTTGAAAGTTATAACAAAACACTTCGTACAAATTTTCAGCCAAATCAGATGAGAATTGCGCCCTCTAGTGGCTCAAGAAGTCAAGACCCAAGACCGGTTTACATGGCAGCTATATCAAAACACGAACCGATTTAAACCATACTTAGCACAGTTGTTGAAAGTGATACCAAAACACTACGTGCAAAGTTTCAGCCAAGTCTGATAAGAATTGGGCCTCCTAGAGACTCAAGAAGTGAAGACCCAAGATTGGTTTATATGGCAGCTATATCAACCCATGGACTAATTTGGTCCATTTACAATCCCAACCGACCTACTATATATAAATTTACCGAAATGTGGGACGTATTTGAAATCTCCTGCCAGTTGTATTGTAGGGGAGGATATGTAATATGGCACTTAAGTAAAATCAATTAAAGGCTACAGTGCAGATAATATAAAAGAATGCAATCCCATAGCAGCCGAATGTGCGTACCGGATTGACCAGTGCACAATACACTGCTCAAACAGCAACAGCATAAAAGAAGGGGTAAAGGTCTAAGACCAATTTTGTAATTCAAACCTTTTTCTATTCAATTAAAAAAATGATTGATTCAAAAAATTCAATTAAATTCAACTATTGTGATTCAAAATTCATTCAGATTCAATTAAATAATTAATAGAATCAATTAATTTTTTGATTGAAAATTGCAAAATCTTCAATCACTACTGTAATAGGTAAAAAATCATATTTAATTAAAAAAATTATTATTTTTTTAATTGAAATTAAATTTTGACTTGAAATTTTTTGGGCAATTTTTTTTCTGTGTGCAGCCATAATATGGCAAATCGCATAAATGATATATATGGGAGCTATTTCTAAATCTGAATCGATTGTTTGCAAAAGAATGGTATGTGCAAAATTTGATGGTAATCGTATAACAAATGTGACTTCATTACAAGAACACATAGACAGACGGACAGAAAGACGGGCATAGTTAAATCGAATCAGGAAGCTATTCTAAGCCGATCGGTATACTTAACATGCGTCTAGATCATCTCCTCCTTAGCGTTGCAAGCAAATGCATACAGTTGTAATACCCTGTTGTGTCGTTGGGTATTAAAAGGGAAGACGAAAAACGATACATAAAGAAAACACTGACAGACGGGCATAATTAAGGATTCTTCAGCTGTTTTCTCAGGGCGTATAAGATTTATTAGTTTTGGATGGCCTTTGTCGTTAAAACCCAAAGCTCCTTGTTGGTTTTAGACCTATGTTTTCTTGGGCAAATTTTTTTAGTATTACTCGTCCTAGATGGGAATACCCAATTTTTATACATTTTGGTTAAAATTGGGTACGTCAAATGCACTTGTGCCCTCATACAACCACTACAAATTCCTTACACCATGTCAAATGTCTTCAAGATAAGACTATCTAATAAATATAAATTCCATATAAACCAATACTCGGGTTTAACATCCCATACGGTAATTAAAACAATAAGACCCACCTGCCCGGTATTATTAAAATAAAATTATGTGAAAATGTCTTCACTTTAACATCTCTTACCGACTTATTTCAAGCTAAGCTGTATAGCAACATTTTTCCCATTTGGAATAGAGGTGAACAAGTTAAAAGCACACCAAATAGCATAAACAATGGTTTGGTAGATATAATTGTTATGGAATTTTCTTCCTCTAAGCTCTGATGCCCACCTCGTCTACTACTTGCTATCTACTAATAGTTGTTTATTTTTTGTTTGTTTTTTCATTCCGGAAAAAAATGTTCACAATTTTCCTCAAGAGAGAAAGAAATTATACACGTATATATGACAAAGTTGTAACCACCATGGCAAACCTTTCCCTTTCTTTTGTCTTTAGGATGGCTTTTTTTGCTCTTAACATTTGCGGTTTGCATGTGCATTTTGAACGGAAATATAAATATTTGTTTACCTTGAATAATAACTGTCTGTCTGTCTGACTCCTCTTTTACCTTCATCGTTTTGCTGCAACTGGGAAGAGGTGAAGTGCATTGCCTTGAATGTTGTTCCCTCATTTAAAACCAAAATGCTGGTAATTTGATATGGACATAACAGTCTGTCTGTCTGTCATCTTATTTCTTGATTTTTCATCTAATGAGGAAATTGTTGAGAAATTGTCACATAAAAACCAGGAAAGAAAATTATGTAATATTTGGTTATGCTTGGTGACAAATATTTCCATTGTGCAAAAACAACTGTTCATTTCTTGATTTGGAATGTCACAAAAAAATGAAGAAATGAAGTAGGTGACACTTAATTAATATTATGTCATAGCGAATATAAGAAAAATTATGAGAAAGGTTTCAAAATTAGATTGAACAAAAGTTAAATATAAGTTTCACCCAAAAAATTAATGTACTGTATATGGGAGATTGAAACAAAATTAAATATGCACAGATAAAAATAATTGTGAAAAACAACAACTTTGGTCGAAAAATCAACTACGAAAATTGTTAATTTTCATGCAACAATTTTTTTTAATCTCAACGACCCAAAGGACAAATTTGTTGTTGAAAGCAATCTTTGCAATCCAACATATAACAACAACAATATATCCACAAGCGAGACAAAAAACCATCTAAAGGCGTGTCGCAGTGCGATCTCTTTGGAGAGAAGTTTTACATGGCATAGTACCTCACAAATGTTGCCCGCCTTAGGTGGGGAAAACCACCGTACAAAATTTTTTCTAATGGTCTCGCCAAGATTCGAATCCAGGCGATTAACTTCTAGGCGGACATGCTAACCTCTGCTCTACGGTGGCCTCCAATTATTTGTGTATGACATAACCTAAAAATGTGAGCAAAAAATCTGATTTTTTGTGGCTACAAATTGTTAAAATTGTGAAAAAAAACTGCTTAAGTCATAGAGTTGTGAAAACAATTCAATTTGGGGTTGCTTTCATTCAACTGGCAACACAAACAGCTGATTTCTTTATGTTTTTGTCAGAAGGAATAGAGTCAGTGTTACCGTTGTGCGACTAAAGTCTGAAGTTCCGACTTTTTTAGGCAGTTGACTTTTATGCTATTCTCTAAATTTGCACTAATTTACGACTTTTTGCCAATTTGTGCAACTTTTTATACAATTTATAAGAAGTACATAAATTTAATCAGATGACAATGCACAGAGTTGCCAGATCGAATAATCTTTGAAATTTCGACTGAAAGTTCGTCACCTAGAGCCTTGAATTGCTTGTCAAAAGTTGTCAAGTTGTGAGACTTTTTATACCATTCATGAAAAGTACTTAAATTTAACCAGGTGACGGTGCACAGTGTTGCCAAATCGAATAATCTTTGAAATTTCGACTGAAAGTTGGTCACCTAGAGCATGTCAAATTTTGAAAAAGATATTTATCAGAACCGATTTTGATGAAATCTATATATAGGGGAGCCATATCTAAATCTGAGCCGATTTTTACCAAAATTCATAGCGCTTGTTTTAAGGTTAAAAAAGTGATCTGTGGAAAATTTCGTGATGATGCGATCTCCACCTGGGTTTTTTTGGCAAACAAAGATTAATGAAAAAGAACTGTTATGCTATTGGATCTATATCATGGTATAGTCCGATTCGGACCATAAATGAATTGAATGCTGAACATTGTAGAAGTCACTGCTTAATATTTCAGTCCATTCGGATAAGAATTGCGCCTTGTAGGGGCTCAAGAAGCAAACTCGGGAGATCGGTTTATATGGGAGCTGTATCAAACTATAGATCGATTTAGACCATATTGGACCCGTATGTTGAAGAAACCGTTGTACAAAGTGTCTGCCAAATCGGATGAGAATTGCGCCCTCTAAAGGCTCAAGAAGTCAAGATCCCATATCGGTTTATATGGTAGCTATATCAGGTTATGTAACGATTTTCGCCATACTAAGCAAAGTTGTTGGAAGTCATAACGAAACATCTCATACAATATTTCAGCCATATCGGATGACAATTGCGTGCTCTATTGGCTCAAGAAGTCATGAAGTTAAGATCCAACATCGCACAGTGGGCCAAATGGCAAAAAAATTGGAAATAAGTCTACAACTTTTTATCTGTTGATTTTAGCCATACAAAATGTTCTAGACATTTGTAGAGGAGGACATAGGCTTTCAGAAAAGTGCTGTTGTTGGTCCATATCTTTAATACAGGGTGAGCTACAGGGTGTCAAAGTTGACCACTTTTGACTTCTCCAAGCTTCTGGGGGCCATAACTTTTGATCTACTCAACCGATTTACATGATTTAGGACTCTAGAGAAAGAGCTTGACAAGATCTAAAAAACTTATGCATAAAGTACCATGCCATCGTGTACTGTTAAGGAGTTATGAATTGTTTAATTTTAAAATATGAAAATTTGGCCTTGGTTTTTTTCAGTGTTTTTTTAATAACTCCGTCAATTTTAAAGCTATAAACTTCATACTTCACACAAATTATGCCAGCATATGTGTGCATAAAATACAAAAGGAATCACGTGAATATCTTTGGCGGTTTAAAAATGGCATCGTTTTCAATATGAAAAATATTTTTTTTGTCAAAAAATTGCAAAATTTTTCAAAAAAGATACTCCCATTTCCTTTAAGTTTTCGCAAACTTTGGCCGTCAAAGCATTATCATTTCTTTCCATTTTCACAAAGTCGAGGTATTAAGAAAAGTTTTAAGTGCTAATTTGGCTAATTTCGATATCAAACAACACCGTTATCTTAAGACCAAAATGGCCAATTTTTTTACTAAACTTCAAAAGTTTCTCACTGGAAAAAAAGTTCCACGGGGATTTTTTCGCTTTTTTTGAACTTAAATGAAAGCTTAAAATGTTCCCAACATTTTAAGGTATGTCTCGCCATATCCTAGCCATAAATGAGATCGTAGCGATCAAAATACTGAAAAAAGTCAATTTTCAAGTAGTGCTATATTCATTGCTAAAAAACAAGTATTACGTCACATTTTATTGCAAAGATGTTAAATAAACTTTTATTTGGTAACACTTCTTCTACAAAACACAAAAAGAATCATGGAAATATCTCTATTCTATTCCATTTTATGGAACCGGCAATAAAAAAGTCAATTTTTCAAAAAAGTCGAATTTCCCAAATTTTGTTTTTGTTGTCCTAATTGCACATGACACACTATAGCCATATTTACGCAACATACCTTATCGTAAAGGAAATTTTCATACCTTTCCAACGATGTATAAAACATTTCTCAACTCGGATTCTATCTACTCTAAAATTCATTTACACTTCATTAAACTCTATATAAAAATGTCTATTTGTGAAATGGAACCTTATATGGGGCCTACACTAAAACATTGATAGATTTGCCCAGGGTTTACAATACAAATGTGTTAGAATAAAAAAAGGTCTCCTGCCAAAGTTTAAAAAAATTGGAATAAAAATATGTGTTTTAGAGCGAAAACACTTCGCATCGGCGTGCGTTTATATGTATATTAGCTACTCCCAAAATAAAAAAGCATTTTAGTTTTGTATTATTTGATTTTATTCTCTACCAAATAATCTAAGGTATCAAAATTTAAAAGCTCTTTAATTTGAATGGCATCGGGATCGTCCTTATCTATATCGTCACATATTTTTGGTAGCCATTTAGTTCTGATGCTGTATAGTACCGGATCAGACGATAACAATAAATATTGAAGTAAATCATAATTTTGGTTAAATTTGGTGCTCTTTCGGGTATTGAAAAGCCGGAACTGTTTAACATCTCTATTACGGGATTCCTGAGCTTCTTCTGTAAGTTCTCCTAACGGAAGTATGTTGTATTCCACAATTTCCTTGCCATGATGTAAGACTTTATGTACTGTCGGTGTTAAAGCTTTCCACGAATATAAATCAGATAAAATGTTTTTTGTGTCATTACTATAAGCTTCAAATTTGGTTGAATTTATCATCTTTTTGCTATTGATTACAGCCAAAATCACTTTGAATCGTCTTAGCAAGTGTTCATCAAGACCGGTTATTTTAGATGTCGATACGGGGTCCTCAAAAAACCGCCTTGCCGAGTTGCCATCATTTGTGCTTCCGTATCCGTAAAGAGGTTTATCTATTATAAGTCCCTTTTGTTTAAACTCCAACTGGATTCGATTCTTCTCTTCCTGCCTCATTTTGTGAAGATCTTGGTTGTTTCTAGCAGAGACATCGCGGTTTCCAGGGCTAGTCCGATATTTAAGGTCATACGATAAATGCAAACAATACTCCATGAATCGAATTCTACAGTGCAGGGGCGAAATACCGAAATTGAGCGCATTTTCGTTTACCCCGTATCGACATCTAAAATAACCGGTCTTGATGAACACTTGCTAAGACGATTCAAAGTGATTTTGGCTGTAATCAATAGCAAAAAGATGATAAATTCAACCAAATTTGAAGCTTATAGTAATGACACAAAAAACATTTTATCTGATTTATATTCGTGGAAAGCTTTAACACCGACAGTACATAAAGTCTTACATCATGGCAAGGAAATTGTGGAATACAACATACTTCCGTTAGGAGAACTTACAGAAGAAGCTCAGGAATCCCGTAATAGAGATGTTAAACAGTTCCGGCTTTTCAATACCCGAAAGAGCACCAAATTTAACCAAAATTATGATTTACTTCAATATTTATTGTTATCGTCTGATCCGGTACTATACAGCATCAGAACTAAATGGCTACCAAAAATATGTGACGATATAGATAAGGACGATCCCGATGCCATTCAAATTAAAGAGCTTTTAAATTTTGATACCTTAGATTATTTGGTAGAGAATAAAATCAAATAATACAAAACTAAAATGCTTTTTTATTTTGGGAGTAGCTAATATACATATAAACGCACGCCGATGCGAAGTGTTTTCGCTCTAAAACACATATTTTTATTCCAATTTTTTTAAACTTTGGCAGGAGACCTTTTTTTATTCTAACACATTTGTATTGTAAACCCTGGGCAAATCTATCAATGTTTTAGTGTAGGCCCCATATAAGGTTCCATTTCACAAATAGACATTTTTATATAGAGTTTAATGAAGTGTAAATGAATTTTAGAGTAGATAGAATCCGAGTTGAGAAATGTTTTATACATTGTTGGAAAGGTATGAAAATTTCCTTTACGATAAGGTATGTTGCGTAAATATGGCTATAGTGTGTCATGTGCAATTAGGACAACAAAAACAAAATTTGGGAAATTCGACTTTTTTGAAAAATTGACTTTTTTATTGCCGGTTCCATAAAATGGAATAGAATAGAGATATTTCCATGATTCTTTTTGTGTTTTGTAGAAGAAGTGTTACCAAATAAAAGTTTATTTAACATCTTTGCAATAAAATGTGACGTAATACTTGTTTTTTAGCAATGAATATAGCACTACTTGAAAATTGACTTTTTTCAGTATTTTGATCGCTACGATCTCATTTATGGCTAGGATATGGCGAGACATACCTTAAAATGTTGGGAACATTTTAAGCTTTCATTTAAGTTCAAAAAAAGCGAAAAAATCCCCGTGGAACTTTTTTTCCAGTGAGAAACTTTTGAAGTTTAGTAAAAAAATTGGCCATTTTGGTCTTAAGATAACGGTGTTGTTTGATATCGAAATTAGCCAAATTAGCACTTAAAACTTTTCTTAATACCTCGACTTTGTGAAAATGGAAAGAAATGATAATGCTTTGACGGCCAAAGTTTGCGAAAACTTAAAGGAAATGGGAGTATCTTTTTTGAAAAATTTTGCAATTTTTTGACAAAAAAAATATTTTTCATATTGAAAACGATGCCATTTTTAAACCGCCAAAGATATTCACGTGATTCCTTTTGTATTTTATGCACACATATGCTGGCATAATTTGTGTGAAGTATGAAGTTTATAGCTTTAAAATTGACGGAGTTATTAAAAAAACACTGAAAAAAACCAAGGCCAAATTTTCATATTTTAAAATTAAACAATTCATAACTCCTTAACAGTACACGATGGCATGGTACTTTATGCATAAGTTTTTTAGATCTTGTCAAGCTCTTTCTCTAGAGTCCTAAATCATGTAAATCGGTTGAGTAGATCAAAAGTTATGGCCCCCAGAAGCTTGGAGAAGTCAAAAGTGGTCAACTTTGACACCCTGTAGCTCACCCTGTATTAAAGATATGGACCAACAACAGCACTTTTCTGAAAGCCTATGTCCTCCTCTACAAATGTCTAGAACATTTTGTATGGCTAAAATCAACAGATAAAAAGTTGTAGACTTATTTCCAATTTTTTTGCCATTTGGCCCACTGTGCATCGGTTTATATGGCAGCTATACCAGATTATAAAGCGATTATACACCTCATGCAAAATTTCAGTCAAATTGGACGAGAATTGCGCCCTCCATAGGCTCAAGAAGTCAAGACCCATGATCGGTGTATATGGCAGCCATATCAAAACATGAACCGATTTCCCCATTTACAATCCCAACCGACCTACACTAATAAAAAGTATTTGGGCAAAATTTCAAGCGGCTAGCTTTACTCCTTCGAAAGTTAGCGTACTTTCGACAGGCAGACGGACGGACATGACTAGATAGACATAAAATGTCATGACGATCAAGACATAGAAGCATATTTCGAGGTGTTACAATCAGAATGACAAACCTATGACCACCTATCCTTTGGTGGAGGGTATAAAAATAACAGTGCTATGTTGAAAAATGATTATCATGTGTTAATTTCATTTGTATCACACTATGTGTGCAACATTAACAAAAGCAAAATTTGACATGTCACAAGACAAGAACATGTAGTGTGATGACATCTTAACCAGCCACCACATGTGCTTTGCTTCGGGTGATGGTGTTTTTATATCCTTTTTCGGCTCGCGTTGCTTTGTCTCATTGGTATTACTGCTGATCTCTGGAATTTCTCTGTCATTCTCTCTACTTTACCTTAAAAACAAATTTTAATAATTTTGATGCCGCAGAGGATTGAACTCAAGATCTCATGTTTGGTAGTCTTGCACTCATCCTCTAGCCTACCGGTACCTTCTTCTATATGATGGAATAACTCAACAAGCACTGCTGCTCAGTAATAAGTGTCTCAATCAATTAAATTAAAGAGAGTAAAAGGGTGCTAAGTTCGGCCAGGCCGAATCTTGGGGGCCCACCACTGCTTATAGACCGAATTGGACCATGCCATGCGCAGTTGTTGAGAGTCATAACATAATCAGGAGATCGGTTTATATGGGAGCTACATCAGGTTATAGACCGATTTAGACCGTACTTGGTACAGTTGTTGGAAGTCATAACGGAACACTATGTGCAACATTTCAGTCAAATCGGATGAAAATTGAGGCTTTCAGAGGCTGAAGAAGACAAATCGGGAGATCGGATTATATGGGGCTCATATCAGGTTCTTTACCGATTTGGACCATACCTGGCACAGTTGTTGCAGGTCATAACAGACCACTAGAAGCCGCAATTTTCAGCCAAATCGGATGAAAATTGAGGCTTCCAGAGGCTCAAGAAGTCAAATCGAAAGATCGGTTTATATGGGAGCTATATCAGGTTATAGACCGATTTAGACCGTACTTGGCACAGTTGTTGGAAGTCAAATCGGTAGATCGGTTTATTTGGGAGCTAAATCCAAATCTGAACCGATATGGCCCATTTGCAATCCCCAACGACCTACATCAATATAAAGTATCTGTGCAAAATTTCAAGCGGCTCGCTCTACGCGTTCGACCCCTATAGTGATTTCGACGGACTGACGGACGGACGGACATGGCTATTTCGACTCAGAATATCGAGACGATCAAGAATATATTAACTTTTTGGGGGGTCCTAGATCAATATTTCGAGGTGTTACAAACGGAATGACTAGATTAGTATACCCCCATCCTTTGGTGATGGGTTTTATACCCAGGCAAAGGTAAAAACCACTCTAATTTTTTTTTCTGAATAAGAAATCCATATTTTTTATGGCAAATTTTCTAAAATAAGTTTTTTTTTTATGAAACCTTTTTTTTTACCGGCCGGGGGACTTGATCCTGGGTTTGCAAGCCATAAATGGCATGGAAACTTTGCGCGCTACGTGGTTATATGCCTCTTTTAACAACTTCCTCAATTAAAGAAGTTGTTGAAAAGGTCCAGAAAATTTCAATAATTTTGTCTGTCAAGTCTCTTGTGGAGACTTCTTTAAGTACTTCAGAAAAAAATGTCTTCGATTCAATGCTAAAATTCGTTGAGAATTTAAAGTTTCACATACAAATTTGGTAGTTGGTTTTTTCTAAGAGTTATTCTTCTCTGTGTAGCTAAAGGGTGTCGACTTACGAAGATCTATTGAGGGACATCTCTTCGTTGGAAGCCTTTACATTTCCTCACAAAAATTCTAATATTTTCGCCAGTTTTCAAAGCAAGGATGTCATCGGCATATGTGAACTCGGCAACAATTGTCCCCATCTAAAACAACTAACCATATAAAATTCTATCAAAATATCAAGACCTACCACTATGAACATACTATTGTATGTTGCAACGACTGCCAACGACATAAAATGTCAGCAAAACACTATAAAAATACATTTTTTTGCTATTTATCATTTCAAATCAACTTCTACTATTGTTCCGTTTGTACTATTCAAATTTTTCATTTAATTGAAAAAGACAAATTCAGTTTACTACAATTGCGGTTAAATTTGACAGAATTGATTTAAGACATCTAACAGTTGGCGCTGACATATTTTTAGAGAAATCCAAAATTCAAAAGTCATGACTTAAACAAAAGACTTAAGACACAAGCACCAGCGCTCATAAAGTTCTATACCAAAGAATAATCTCAAGAAAAACAGCCGTCTAAGTTGTTATTGTCTCTTAAGAAAAAAAAAAACTCTTTAGTGCAGCAGACAATAATCTATTTTACAATTCCAACAATTTATTAATATGCAAATTATTACAATGCAGTATAAGCCAAGGCATTCTTATCATTCCTGGCATTGTTAAGGCAACTCATTGGTTTATCGTTACACTTCATTCAACTCAGAGCAGATTTTTTTTTATAGGCGCTTTAATTGTGCCTTACCACATTAACCCAATTCCCACTAGGCCAAGTCAGACAACCAAAGTCCCATTCAGTCATTCAGCCATGACAACCTCCATACCAAAGACCAAATTGTCAATTTGTATTTTGCAAAATATGCATTTTTGTAATCATAATTTCTGTGGCATTTGCCAGGCAGGAAGGAATTGTGGTGTGTGGGTATGTGAATGCGATTGTGTGTGTGTGTGTGTTTTGTAGTGTTTTTCTTACCAAAGACATTTTTCAAATGTTTGGCTAATTGTTTGTTAAGCTGTAGGCAAAAAAGTGACGACAACTTGTGTGTGAGCACAAATTAGATCATCAAAATTATAGTTCTATTGGGTTGCCCAAAAAGTAATTGCGGATTTTTTATATAGTCGGCGTTGACAAATTTTTTCACAGCTTGTGACTCTGTAATTGCATTCTTTCTTCTGTCAGTTATCAGCTGTTACTTTTAGCCTGCTTTAGAAAAAAAGTGTAAAAAAGAATATTTGATTAAAATTCATTCTAAGTTTTATTAAAAATGAATTTACTTTCTTTTAAAAAATCCGCAATTACTTTTTGGGCAACCCATATATTCTTGATCCTCGTAAAAATCTAAGACGTTCTAGCCATGCCTGTACATCTGTCCGTCTGCCTTACAAGCAGCATTTATTACCCGATTTCGCGGAAACTTGGCACAGTGAATTGTGTTAAAACCTCGAAATTAGTACTGAATATGGTCTTATCAGTCTATATTTGGAGAAAGTTCTCATATAGAGCGATCTGACGAATTTAGGTCTTAGGATGTATTTATTGCTCGACTACGCTTAAATATGACAAAGCAAGTTGTGTTATGACCTTCAACAGCCGGGCCAAATATAGTCTAGTTCGGACAATATCTTGGTATAGTCCCCATATAGATCGATCTCCCGATTAAAGGTATTGGGCCCATAAAGGTCATAGACTTCGGCATTTCTGCCATATATGATCTGGAGTGGCCTATATTTGGAAACAGCATACAGCATCTCACTACTTAACGCATTAGGCAGCAAAAGACGCATTCGTTACCCTATTTTGCTGAAATTCGGATTAGTGAGTTGTTCAAGTTTCTCAACATCTGTGCCGAATTAATAATTGTATATATCTGCTATATGGGCCTATCTTATATTGTAAAGTTTTATGTCAATAAATGGCCTTCGTTTGCGCTGAAATTTTCAAGCTATGTTATCAGTATGCTTTGGATCGCATAATACTTGGATATAGCCCTAATGTAGACCAATATTTCGAGGGTTTTAGACCCAAACGCCTATATGCGTTGGTTTGGGCCCTTCGACGTCCGTGCTGATTATGATTCAGATTGGACCATATAGACAGACGGCATGATTTGAGGTCTTGGACCTATAAAAGGCGCATTTATTTTTCCATTTGCAAATTACAAATTTTGTCCATGAACATTCCACTAAGGAACAGGGGCAAACTTTTCACATATCAATGAGTGCAGTCCGATTCAATTTTAAGCTCAATTATAAGAGGCCTCCTATTTATAGCCCAGTCCGAACGGCGTGCTGCAGTGCGACACCTCTTTAGAGAGAAATTTTACCTCACAAATGTTGCCAGCATTAGGAGGGGAAAACCACCGCTGAACATTGTTTTTGATGGTCTCGTCAGGATTCGAACCCAAGCGTTCAGCGTCATAGGCGGACATGCTAACCTCTGCGCTACGGTGGCCTCCATTTGTTCATTTATTGTTCCAATATTTGGCACAGTGAGTGGTGATAAGAAGCTCAAAATCTCTTACTAATAAGGTCGAGATCAGTTTTTATTTGGCTACAGCTGCCGATCTTATGGTTTAAGGTTTTGGGATCATAAAAGCTGCATATATTCCCAGATTTGGCTGCAATTCGTCGATTCAAGACATTCGGCATTTATGCAAAATATGGTCTAGATCAGGCATTATTTAAGGTTGTAGACCAGTAAAAGACGATTATTCCCTATTGGGCAGTAATTTGGCTTGAACATCAGAAAACATTTTCAGCGGTGGAATAACAACCTCTAACCAACCTCTACTGTTGACGACATTTGTGAGGTATTATACCATGTTAAAATTTCTTCCCAAATAGGTGTCACACTGCGGCATGCCGTTCGGCCTCTGATATAAAAAGGAGGCCCCTTATCATTGAGCTTAAAATTTGATTTGGACAGCACTCTGTGATATGTGAGAAGTTTGCCTTATGGAATGTTCCTTAATGGAATCTTCATGAGCAAATTTTTGCTCTACTCCCTTATACCGTTCTTTGGACTCCTAAATGGTAGTGGGTAAATATGTCCGGTTTGGGGTGTATTTTGAGAATGAGGTGGCCAACCAAACATATGGCCCTTAAAGTAAATATAAGCTTCGTGCTATACTCTCAAACAAATTTTATATGAGACACATATTTCTATAATCGGAAAATAAGTCGTGTTTCCTTTAAGCTCTATATTGCCGTGTTTGGTCTATATATCCATTTGACGGGGAATGCTTTTTGGGGGATGGGATGGTACTTCAGACATTTCGACCAAATATGGATGTCAGATTCGTGCTTTACTCCAAAAAAATAAATTTTATTCAAAACCCTAACTTGCAATTGTCGATAAATATGTATCGTTGATTCTGAGGCTGGGGCTGGCTGGCACTCCACTACTTTGCCCAAAAACAGGTATCAAACTCGATCTTTACTCTCAAAAATCTTTCATTTGAGCCCCATATTGATATGTTCTAGAAAGCTCAGTTTAGGGGGTACTTTGCGGCTTACTCATAAAAGCTTGTCTTCAAAACTGGATTCCTTTTCTACTCTCAAATACCATTCATTTGAGTCTCATATTGTCATGATGGGTACTTAAACTCAAATTGTAATACCATATTCGTATACTACCCTCCAACCCCTTTTATTATACCCACCACCGAAGGATGGGGGTATATTCATTTTGTCATTCCATTAGCAGGTTAAGTTCGATGATGGGCTTTATCGGACTATATCTTGATATAGCCCCCATATAGATCAATCCGCCAATTTAGGGCCTTAGGGCCATAAAAGCCACACATATTATCCGATTTTGCTGAAATTTCGAACAGTGAGTTGTGTTAGGCCTTTCGATATCCTAAGTCAGATTTGGATATAGCTGCCATATAGACCGATCCTCCGTTTTTGGTCTTAGGCCCATAAAAGCCACATTTATTATCCGATTTTGCTGAAGTTTGGAACAGTGAGCTGCGTTAGGCCCTTCGACATGCTTCGCCAATTTGGCTCAGATCGGTTCAGATTTGGATATAGCTGCCATATAGACCGATCCTCCGATTTAGGGTCTTAGGTCCTTTAAAGCCACATTTAGTATCCGATTTTGATGAAATTAAGGACAGTGCGTTGCGTAAGGCCCTTCAACATCCTTCGTCAATTTGGCTTAGATCGGTCAAGATTTGGATATAGCTGCCATATAGACCGATCTTCCGATTTGGGTCTTAGGCCCATCAAAGCCGCATTAATTACCCGATTTTGCTGAAATTTGGGACAGTGAGTTGTCTTAGGCCCTTCGACATGCTTCGCCAATTTGGCTCAGATCGGTCAAGATTTGGATATAGCTGCCATATAGACCGATCCTCCGATTTAGGGTCTTAGGTCCAAAAAAGTCACATTAAGTATCCGATTTTGATGAAATTTGGGACAGTGCATTGTGTTAGGGCCTTCGCAATCATTCTTCAATTTGGCCCAGATCGGTCCAGATTTGGTTATAGCTGCCATATTGACCGATCCTCCGATTTAGGGTCTTAGGCCCAGAAGAGCCACATTTAGTATCCGATTTTGATGAAATTTGGGACAGTGAGTTGTGTTAAGTCCTTCGACATCCTTCGTCAATTTGGTTCAGATCGGTACAGATTCGGAATGAAAGGTGGTTAATATATAAAACCGAGGTGGTGAGTATCCAAAGTTCGGCCCCGCCGAACTCAACGCCTTTTTAACTTGATGTTAATTGTTTCTTCTGGTTATTATTAATTTTTTTTCTCACCTTAGGTTGTGATCAAAATAGATTCAAGCCCATTGTTTCTTTATTTTGTTCTGAATATGTCCCCATTGACTTGACAGTATTGGTGTTACGAAATCACTCATTCATTGAGTTGATTGATGGGTTTGCATGTGTGTGATTTTGGTTTAATTATTTTTACATGGCCAACACAATTAAACTAGGAAACAAAATAAGAACTCAAAAAGACAAATCGGAAAGTGGGTTTATATGAAAGCTATATAAGTTTATATACTGATTCAGATCATTGTTGTTATAGATATTGGATGTCTTAAAAGTAATGCAAAATTTTCCTTCAACATTACATTAAGGAACAGGGGATACTTCTCTCATATCAATGACTGAAGTCCAATTAAAGTTTAAGCTCAAAGATAAGGGACCTTCTTTTTTTATATCGAGTATGTCGCTTAGCGACACCACTTGATAAAGAATTGTTAACATGGCAGAATACCTCACAAAAGTTGCCAGCATTAGTAAGGGGAAAACCACCGCTGACAATTTTTTCTGATGTTCACGCCAGGATTTGTACCCAGGCGTTCGGCGTCACAGGCGGACATGCTAACCCCTGCGCTACGGTGGCTTCATGCCATAGAAAGCATGTATAGAATTTTTTCATCTTCATGCCAAAGAGGTGTCGCACTGCGGCACCTCTGCACTCATTGATATGTGAGAAGTTTGCCCCTGTTCCTTAGTGGAATGTTCATGGGCAAAATTTGCATTTTTGCTTTCTATGGTATTTGATCAAAATTTCGATATGTTACAACTGTACGCAGAAGTAAATATTTTTGAGGAGGGTATAAAGAAGTGTTCAATAAAGCAAAGAGGAATATATTTACAACGCATATAGTCCATAAGCAACTGTTGTAAGGGAATTCATTTTTTTCCAAAAAAACGTTATAAACCACTTAATTCGGGCAACGCAATGTGTGGACTTAAAGCGATTGGACTGTATATCTAAACATGTCTGACACAAGTTTAAGCTTAATGGTAAGGGACCTCCTTTTCATCACCGAGTCTGAACGGCTTGCCGCAGAACAAAACCTCTTAGTAGAAAAGTTTACACGGCTCAAACAAATCTTACCACGAACATTGCATGGAGAAACAGGCGACAAATTTCTCAAGTATTAATAAGAGCTGTCCGATTCAAGTTTTAAGCTCAATGATAAAGGGGAGAAGTTTTTACATGGCTGCCATACCATTTTTATACCCTACACCACTACCGTGGAACAGGGTATACAGGGTTGGTGAGTTTGTTTGTAACACCTAGAAGGAAGAGAGATATGTAGATAAGTATACCGATCGACTAAGAATCACTTTCTGATTCGATTTAGCTATGTCCGTCTGCCGGTCTGTCCGTCTGTCCACGTTTAATTGTGTAAAAACTACTGGTCACATTTTTCATCCGATCTTCTTAAAATTTGGTACAAGCATATTTTTCGGCCTAGAGACGAAGCCTATTGAAATTGGAAAAAGGGGTTCAGATGAAGTTATAGCTCCCATATATATGTTCGCCCGATTTGCAGTAATAATGCAATAAAATAGTCAATTGTTAACCGATTCTCTCGAAATTTGGCAGGAAGTACTTTATCATGATTCTTGACATTGCCGGTGAATTTCATAGAAATCGGTTCAGATTTAGATATAGCTCTCATGTATATATATAGCCCGATTTTTTCTTCTAGAGCCACTGCAAGCGCATTTATTCACCAATCCTCGACAACTGCCACAATATCCGTAAGATTTGATCGATATGGTTTGGTCAGATTTAGATATAGCTGCCATATATTTGTTCGTCCGATTTCGAGATATATTGCAATAAAGTGCTATTTTGCTAAACGAATCACTCGAAATTTGGCAGGAAGGATTTTGTCATGACTCTTGACATTGCCGGTGAATTTCATAGAAATCGGTTTAGATTAAGATATAGCTCTCATGTGTATATATCGCCCGATTTTTACTCCTAGAGGCACTGCAAGCGCATTTATTCACCAATTTTCCCAAAATTTTGTACAACGCCTTCCTCGAAGATTTCCAAAATATCCATAAAGTTTGGTCGATATCAGTTCAGACATAGATATAGCTCCCATATATATGTTTGTCCGATTTTGAGAAATTTTGTAATAAAGTGGTCATTTGCTAACCGATTTTCTCAAAATCTAGCAGCAAGAATTTTCTTATTACTCCTAATATTACTGGGGAATTTCATAGAAACCGGTTCAGATTTAGATAAAGCTGCCATATATGTATATTGCCCGATTTTCACTTCTACAGTCACTGCAGGCGCACTTACTGACCAATTTTGCCAAAATTGGGCATAACGCTTTTTCCTCAATGTCTACCACAATATCTGAGAAGTTTAGTCAAAATCGTTCCCATATACTATATATTCATCCGATTTTGGGTAATTTGCTATTATGTTGTCATTTGTCAACCGTATGTATCACAGTTTGAACATAATTGCCCGAAATTTGATACGGATTGTTTAATAAATCATCTGAAAACATTCGCCGAGGTCCATCAAAATTGGTTCGGAATTAGATATAGCTTCCACTTTGTACTTATAGGGTAGGTGTAGTGTATTATTAAGTCAGCACCGCCCGATATTTTCCTTTCCTTACTGGTTTTAAATGGCCCAGTACCTCATTAATTTCGTCAGCATTGGGAGGGGATAATAATAGTTGAATAGTTTTTTTCGATATTCTAGCCAAGATTGGAACGCATGCTTTCAGCGTCAAAGGCGCATATGCCAATTTCTGCATTACGGTGGACCATAATGACCTACTGACCTGAAGTACATCAGTTAAAAGTATTTTTGTACAATATTGAGTGGATATCTATCTCTCATTCAAGAGTAAGCGAAGTTTCAACAGACGGAAAGGGTTTAATCATCTATAATGTTATTATTACTACCATAAACTATTGGGTTGCCCAAAAAGTAATTGCGGATTTTTTAAAAGAAAGTAAATGCATTTTTAATAAAACTTAGAATGAACTTTAATCAAATATACTTTTTTACACTTTTTTTCTAAAGCAAGCTTAAAGTAACAGCTGATAACTGACAGAAGAAAGAATGCAATTACAGAGTCACATGCCGTTGAAAAAAATTGTCAACGCCGACTATATGAAAAATCCGCATTTACTTTTTGGGCAACCCAATATATTAATATTGGTTCAAAATTCGAGGTGCTATAACACCCTATCATGCACGGTATAAAAACTATTGTTACATGGTGTTATTAATCAATTGCATGTTACATGTTATTCACTATCTGAGCGATAAATGTATATGAGCAGCTATGTTGGTTTTGTTTTGCCACAAAATTTATTCATAAATGTTCATAAACGTAATGCTATGCTGTACTAAGTCTGTGTTGGTTTTTAAGGCAATCAACCAAAGTATGAATGAACAAGCGAATGAGCGAACATGTAGGTATGGTTTTCATCATTTTGCAATGGCTATTAACATTTTCCTAATACCAGGCTATCAGCAACCGGTAAATATTATTTGTAGCAACATGCATGTGTTATTGATTCACTTAAATATTCTCACGGTTTGCTTGGTCATTTTCACAAAATCTTTGATTTTGTAATTTTAATTGTACGACAAATGAAGTCATGATTCATGTTACTTTTAAAGTTGTGGCCATAAGATAGCAGAATCTATCTCACACTTTCTAAATAAAAACATAATAATAAATAGAACGTGATGTAAATAAACTTTTTGTAAACAAATTGCATCTTAATTGCAAGGCAAATGAAAAGTAACACGTAAAAAAAAATTGCATAAAAATTTCAGATCGATAAGGCTGAATGTTATTTACTCTCCACCATGGACCGTATTTGTTAAGTTCTTTGGAATTTATTCATATCCATAAAACTGCCGAATAATCACATGCAAGTTTCGAGTTCTCCAATCGGAATACCGTTTTATATGGGAGATATAACAAGTTGTTCAAACCCGGGTTAGCTGAGTACCTAGCGAGATGGAATCATGGTAGATTCCCACCATAGGTTTTGGCCTTTCGCCACTGTGTTATCACAATTAAGTCAATGGGCGCATGGACCTATATTGTCAAAGTGAGTCTAGTCCGATCTAAGCCTAATTTGGTGCGGATGTCTAGGGGCATATCGGATCTCACTGTGCCAAATTTCTAGTAATAAATGCGCATATTCTGGGCTCAAGAAGTTATATAACCAAATAATGTCCGTTCGGAGCCACACCAAGTACGGAATGGCCAAGGTCCTTGTACAACTTGTTGTGCGAAATTCGAGAGAAATCTTTTAATAAAGGTGCCTTTTATGGCCCAAGTCCCGGTTCCCCCCTAAAAACAGTTTTTTCCAAGACAAAATGACAATACATTCCTTTTTTCGTTTGGAACCACCGTGTAGAACGCCGTGCTAAATTTCATCAATAAGTACGGCTTCAATGGGCCTTAGACCTTTAATCGGGAGATAAATCTGTTTAGGGGATACACCAAGATAATGTCTGTTTTAACCCATCTTCGAATTTAACCTGAATAGAATAAAATAATCAGGGTCACCTTTTTATACAGGAGCTATATCAGGTTATGAACCGATTTCGACCATACTTGCCATAGTTCTTGGAAGTCTAACCAAAAGACTGCATGCAAAATTTAATCCAAATTGCATAATAATTGCGTTCTCTAGAGGCTTAAGAAATTAAGATCGGAAATTGGTTTATAAGACATCAATTTATTAACCGATTTTGACCGTACTTAGCATAGTTGTTGATCGACACACATGTATTCTTGATCGACATGGTATTTTAAGTAGACCTAGCCATGTCCGTCCATCTCACCATCTGTCTGTCTGTAGAAAGCAAGCTAACTTTCGAAAGAATAAAGCAACAAATAGAAGCATGCTAAGTTCGGTCGGGCCGAATCTTTTATACCCTCCTCTTTTTAGACAAACATAGAATATTGAATAAGAACTGTTATGCTATTGGAGCTATATCAAGTCATAGTCCAATTCGGACCATAAATGAATGCTGAACATTGTGGAAGTCATTGTGTAATAGCGTTGCCCAAAAAGTAATTGCGGATTTTTCATATGGTCGGCGTTGACAAATTTTTTCACAGCTTGTGACTCTGTCATTGCATTCTTTCTTCTGTCAGTTATCAGCTGTTACTTTTAGCTTGCTTTAGAAAAAAAGTGTAAAAAAAGTATATTTGATTACAGTTCATTCTAAGTTTTATTAAAAATGCATTTACTTTCTTTTAAAAAATCCGCAATTACTTTTTGGGCAACCCAATATTTCAGTTCATTCGTTATTGGAAGTCATAACAAAACACTTCATGGAAAGTTTCAGCCAAATCGGATGAGAATTGCGCGCTCTATTGGCTCAAAAAGATCCAAGATCGGTTTTTATGACAGCTATACCAGATTATGAACCGATTTGAATCGTACTTAGGACATTTGTTGAAAGTGATACCAAAACACTACGTGCAAATTAAGTTATACTAATTTCGTCATTCTGTTTGTAACACCTCGAAATATACGTTTAAGACCCCATAAAGTATATATATTCTTGATCGTAATGACATTTTAAGTCGATCTAGCCGTCCGTCCGTCAGTCTGTCTGTCGAAAGCACGCTAACTTTCGATGGAGTAAAGCTAGGCGCTTGAAGTTTTGCACAAATACTTTTTATTAGTGTAGGTCGGTTGGGATTGTAAATGCGCCATATCGCTCCATGTTTTGATATAGCTGCCATATAAACCGATCTTGGGTCTTGACTTCTTGAGCCTCTAGAGGGCGCATTTCTTATCCGATTGGAATGAAATTTTGCACGACGTGTTTTGTTATGATATCCAACAACTGTGTCAAGCATGGTTTAAATCGGTCCATAACCTGATATAGCTGCCATATAAACCGATCTTGAATCTTGACTTTTTGAGCCACTTGAGGGCACAATTCTTATCCGATTGGAATGAAATTTTGAATGTCGTATTTTATTATGGCTTTCAAGAACTGTGCCAAATAATAATTCAAACCGGTTCATAACCTGATATAGCTGTCATATAAACCGATCTGGGATCTTGACTTCTTGAGCCTCTAGAGGTGGCAATTATTATCAGATTTGCTTGAAATTTTGTACGACGGATTCCTAATGACCATCAACATACGTATTTATTATGGTCTGAATCGGTCTATAGCCTGTTACAGCTCCTATATAAATCGATCTCTCTATTTTACTTCTTGAGCCCCCAAAGGGCGTAATTCTTATTCAAATTGGCTAACATTTTACACAGGTATCCAACATATTATTTTACTGTGGTCCGAAGCGGACCATATTTTGATATCGCTATAATAGCAGAGCAAATCAATTCCTTTATCTTTTTTTTTGCCTAAGAAGAGATCCTGGGAAAAGAACTCGAAAAATGCGATCCATGGTGGAGGGTATATAAGATTCGGCCCGGCCGTCCTTTTACTTGTTAATTTTAGTGTCCTTATACCCTACATCAGCACTGTGGTACAGGGTATTATAGATTTGTGCTTTTGTTTGCAACGCTATGAAGGAGAAGAGCTAGACCTATTGATATGTATACCGATCGTCCAGAATCACTTCCTGATTCGATTTAGCCATGTCCGTCTATCCGTCTGTGAATCCATGTATTCTTGTAATCAAAGTGCAGGTCGTATTTGTTGTACAATCATCACGAAATTTTGCACATATCACATTTTTTGGCCCAAGGACAAACGCTATTGATTTTGATAGAAATCGGTTTAGATTTAGATATAGCTGCCATTTATGCATTGGGTTACCCAAAAAGTAATTGCGGATTTTTCATATAGTCGGCGTTGACAAATTTTTTCACAGCTTGTGACTCTGTAATTGCATTCTTTCTTCTGTCAGTTATCAGCTGTTACTTTTAGCTTGCTTAAGAAAAAAAGTGTAAAAAAAGTATATTTGATAAAAGTTCATTCTAAGTTTTATTAAAAATGCATTTACTTTCTTTTAAAAAATCCGCAATTACTTTTTGGGCAACCCAATATATGTATCACCTGATTTGTACTTAAATGGCTGCAGTAACTACAATTTTTAACCGATCTGCACAAAATTTGGCACGGGTTGTTTGTTTGCTGATCCTAACATGAAGACAATATTTTATCAAAATCGGTACAGGTTCGGGTATAGCTCCCATATATATGTATCGCTTGATTTGCACTTAAATTGCCGTAGTAGCTCCAATTTTGGCACGAACTTTTTTGCTTCCGATCTTAACATATTTGCAAAATTTCATCAAAATCGTTTCAGATTTAGATATATCTCACATATACATATATATTTATATATTGCCCGAATTTATAATTGTGGGTAGGTGTAGGGTATTATATAGTCGGCTCCGCCCGACTTTTGCCTTTCCTTACTGGTTTAAATTTTTGGCCGAGACTGGTATTTTGCAATTAACGAATGCATTTGCGGTTCGATTTTCGTGCTGTTGCATAATTTGGATTGATGATAAAAAGTATAATGACACCTCTTTGGGGAGGAATTTTTACATGGCAGGGCATAGTACCTCACAAATGTCACCAGCATTAGGAAAGGATACCCACCGCTGAAAAATAGGCCGACATGCTAACCTTTGCGCAACGGTGAGTTATATAAGAACAAAAATCTTAACATGGCCTAATTTAAACTTTATACACTCCCAAACGACCTACATCAATGACAAATATATATTTAAATTTTGTTTATACGTTCGGATGATAGTGTGTTTTCAAAAGAGCGTAGGACCGACATTCCGATAGTATTTAACTTCAATCATTCTATTGAGTGCAAATAGAAAGGCAAGGATAGTATACCCCCTCCTATGAGGGGAGGGTTTATTGAAAATGTATGTATTTCTAAACAAATGGTTGAAAATTGTTGCTAATAAATATAGCTCTAACATTTTATGAATTGTGTTCATTACCGAAAATATTTTTCATTCTAAATTGATTTATATCTAGCATATATCATTCCAAAAATTACACATCAACTGCTTCATTTTATTTTTTTAATATTCTTGAAAAGCTCAATAGGTGTAATGCCTTGAGATTATTTTTGCAGTTATGGTCATTAAGTCATGACATAGGGTAATGAAAACATAGCTCAAAACCACCAAAAACACATAACTCAAAAAAAAAAAAACAGTAAACGAAACTAACGAATGATATATGGTTGCAAATTAATTGCTACCAAAAATCATCAGCTATGCTCGTTAGATAAACCAGCAAAAAAAACCAACAACATACGTATGTATATAGCTTAAGGGGTACGTAAACACAAGCATAGAACCTAAAAACCAAATTATGAATGGTTGAGCAAAAACCGAAAATAAATACTAGCATATCTAAACCTTGCTTAAAGAGGAGCACACATGATTTTTAGATTTTTTAGAATCGCAAAAGCAAAATTGGCAAAGGAAATTTAAATATAATTTAAGTAACGGTTTAGTGTTAAGCACCTACTACAGAATACAAGATAATGAGCAGAGATCGTTCATTTATTTTGAAGCTGTGAAGATATAAATCAAATCTGGGGACTACACACTACATGTGTGGACTACATATAGCTCACAAGTTCTCAGTTAATATGCCAAAGCCAACATAATTTTAAATTAAGAAACTAATGTTTTCTATAAATCAAATTTCTTCTCAATAAATTTTAATTTATTTTCACAAAATTTTATTAAAACTTTGATCTACCACACCACGGCAACAAACCATTGGAGGGACAACAGCCAATACAAAATCCATGTAGAAAAAATCTCATAAACAGTTACATAAACTGACTTGCTAATAGAAAGGTAGGCGCTTCAAAGATAGAAACAACAAAGAAGCCAACAACAACAAAAATAGAATCTGATGGTTCAAAAATTGTAAGTAGGTTCGACGAAGTGTGTCCGTCTTAATCCATGTTGGTAACATGCATTTGGTAACAGGTTCCTTCAAGTGAGCGAGATTTTATCTGCTGTCGAATGTCTTTGTGGTTGAATTGTTGTTGTTGTTGTTTTTGCTGCTGCTAGTGATGGTGGAGTATTTCTACCACTCTTCTCAACTCGATTTCAGCCTATATGGCCAAAGTTTTTATGGTTTGTTGTGTTGAAAGTCAGCCAACAAGAATAATCAATGTAACGTAAAATCGAAGAAACGAGGATAACAAAGAAATTCTAGGATGAATCCTTGAAAAGAACCACCTTAAGAATCAAAAACTAAATGAAGCTTTATCCGTTAAAAAACAAAATAAAAGCGTGCTAAGTTCGGCAGATCCGAATCTTACATACCATCGACCTAGTTCTTTGCCCGGTATATCCTTATAGGCAAACAAAGGATAATGGATAAGAATTGCTATGATATTGGAGCTATATCAGGTAATGAAATGATTTAGACCACTTACTTAGTTTGGATGTTAGAGACAAAAGCAAAAAACAAAATTTTAACCAAATCGGATAAAAATTGCACCCTAAAGGGGTTCAATAACTAAAACCGAAAGATCGGTTCATATGGGAGCTATATCAGGTTATTGACCTATAATGAACATATATGACACGTATGTTGAAGGTCGCAGGGAAATCGTTACACAAAATTTCAGCAATAATAGTGTTTTCTTGGGGCTCAAGAAGTATAATCAGTAGATCAGTTTATATGGGACAGACGAAGATTACACTATACAAGACACTGAAACTACCCGTTCTGTTATGTGGTTCTGGAGCATGGGTACTTGTGAAAGCAGAAGAGGCAGTGCTTGGAGTATTTGAGTGAAAGATTCGTCGTAAAATATATGGGCCAGTGTGCGTTAATGGAGAATATAGGCGACATATGAACCACGAGCTGTATGACGACGATAGCATAGTTACACGCATCATAATACAATGGCTGCGTTGGCTAGGTTATGTTTTCGGAATGAATGAAGAAGCTCTAGCAAAGAAGTCTTTTGAAGGCAAACACGGTGGTACCCGCAAACCGGGAAGACCAAAAGCCCGAAACTTGGAGTCAGAGATTTTAGAATGAGCGCAGAAGATCGAGGCGCTTGGAACGCTTTTCTACGTTCAGCTAGTGGAACAAATGTTCTGTCATAGCCAATTAAAGTAAAGTAAAAAAGAGGCTGAAGAAGACAATAAGTTTGAATATTGCCGTTAAAATTTAATTTAAATTTGAATTTATTAGATTCCTATGTTTATTAAATTTTCATAACATTCTCTTTCTTTTTTGATTTCAGGTAAGTTACTGCACTTCTCTGGAATTATCAGATTGAAATACACAAACAAGATATTCAAGTGGTAAATATTTTAAAGCGACGAGTTTTCCCCTCTGCCAACATAATTTTTACTACCAAACATGTAACAAGTAAGGAAGGGCTAAAGTGGGGCAAAGCCTTTGGATACCCTACACCACATTGGGTATGCTGGTTAATCCTCGAAATTATAGTTCATTAAATTTTAAAACAGGAATTTCAACTAAAATCCGTACATATTGTGGGGGTCATAGAGGAAATCGCTGTCATTGTGAAAAATTTCGCGAAAATCTGTTAAGAAATATGCTGAAAAGGGCTCTGAAATTCGGGTGATATTTTTATATATGTAGGAGTTTTATCTAAATCTGAACCGATTTCTTTGAACAGCAATGTCGGGAGTCATATGTGATTAACAACACTACCACATTATTGCAATATTAGAATCAAATCAGACGACATGGAAGTTATATCCAAATCGAATTTGATTTTTTCCAGTTTCAATAGGCTTTGCCTCCAGGTTGAACAAGTAAAAACGTGCTAAGTTCGGCGGGACCGAATCTTATATACCCTCCACTATGGATCGCATTTGTCGAGTTCTTTTCCTAATATCTATTTTAAGTCAAACAAATGATAAAAGAAAATAATTGCTAAGCTATTGAAGCTATATGAAGATATGGCCCGATTCGGACCATAATTGAATTGAATGTTGGAGACCATAGTAGAAGTCATAAGAATTGCGCCCTCTAGGGGCTCATGAAGTAAACTAGGGAGATCGATGTATGAGGGAGCTGTATCCGGCTATAGACCGATTTAGACCATATTTGACACGCATATTGAAGGTCATAGGAAAAGCCGTTGTAATTGCGCCCTCTAGAGGCTCAAGAAGTCAAGATCAAAGATCGTTTTATATGGCAGTAGTTGGAAGTTGCAACGAAGCACGTCAAGCTAAATTTCAGCTAAAAAATCGGATAAGAATTACACCCTGTAGAGGCTCAAGAAGTCAGGACCCCAGATCGGTTTATATAATAGCCATATCAGGTTATGAACCGATTTGAACCATATTTGAGACAGTTGTTGGAAGTCATAACACAGCGACATATGCAAAATTTCAACTATTTTGGATAAGAACTACACCCTCTAGTGGCTCAAGAAGTCAAGTTTCAAGATCGGTTTATATGGCAGCTATATCAGTCTATGGACCGATTTAAGCCATACTTAGCACAGTTGTTGGAAGTCACAACGAAACACGTCATGCAAAATTTCAGTCAAATAGGATAGGAATTTAGCCCTCTAGAGGTTCAAGAAGTCAAGATTCAAGATCGTTTTATATGGCAGCTATATCAGTTTATGAACCCATTTGAACAATACTTAGCACAGATGTTGGAAGTCGAAACGAAACACGTCATGCAAAATCATATGAGAGCTATATCTAAATTTGCAAATATGTTAAAATCAGTAACAAAACAATCCATGGCAAATGTTGTGCAGATCGGTTGAAAATTTTAGCTACTACGGCAATTTAAGTGCAAATCGGTCGATGCATATATATGGAAGCTATATCTAAAACTGATACGATTTTGATGAACATTTTCAGATATGTTAAAATCGGTAACAAAATAATCCATGCCAAATTTTGTGCAGATCGGTTGAAAATTTTAGCTACTACGGCCATTTAAATGCAAATCGGGCTATACATATATATGGGAGCTATACCTAAATATGAACCGATTTTTATGAAATTTTGCAAATATGTTGAAATTAGTAACAAAACAATCCATGCCAAATTTTGTGCAGATCGGTTGAAAAGTGTTCTTACTACGGCCAGTTAAGTGCAAATCGGGCGATACATATATATGGGAGCTATACCTAAATCTGAACCGATTTTCATGAAATTTTGCAAATATTTTAAAATCAGTAACAAAACAATCCACGCCAAATTTTGTGCAGATGGGTTGAAAATTGTAGTTACTACTGCCATTTATGTGCAAATCGGGCGATATATATATATGGGATCTATATCTAAATCTGAACCGATTTTTATAAAAATCAATAACGTTCGTTCTTGGGCCAAAAAAGTGATACGTGCAAAATTTCGTGATGATTGTTTAACAAATACGACCTGCACTTTGATTATAAAAATACATGAACTCACAGACGGACAGATGGACATGGCTTAATCGAATCAGAAAGTGATTCTGAGTCGATCGGTATACTTATCAATAGATGTAGCTCTTCTCCTTCTTAGCGTTTTAAACAAATGCACGAATCTATAATACCCTGTACCACAGTGGTGGTGTAGGGTATAAAAATTTGTGTAATTTTCATGTTGAGTTTTGGTCAGTCATAAACCAGACATACCGTGAATGTATATCGTTCATATTGGGTTGCCCAAAAAGTAATTGCGGATTTTTCATATAGTCGGCGTTGACAAATTTTATCACAGCTTGTGACTCTGTAATTGCATTCTTTCTTCTGTCTGTTATCAGCTGTTACTTTTAGCTTGCTTTAGAAAAAAAGTGTAAAAAAAGTATATTTGATTAAATTTTATTCAAAGTTTTATTAAAAATGCATTTACTTTCTTTTAAAAAATCCGTAATTACTTTTTGGGCAACCAATATTTTGGAATAAGAGTGATCAATACGTACTATTTCATAAGATATGTTTTAGTATATGAAGCATTAAAAAAATCTTATTTTAGCCGTTTTTCCATTTCTGCCCATAGTGCGGCATGAAATCTCTTTGGGGAGAAGTTTTGACGTGGCATAATACCTCACAAATGTTGCCAACATTAGGAGGCGATAACCACCGCTGAAATTTTTTTCTGATATTCTCGCTAGGATTCGAAACCAGGTGTTCATTGTCATAAGTGGATTTGCTAACCTCTGTGCTACAATGGGCTCCGACAGAAAAACTGAACAACCTGACATACGGAGAGATTGACATACAGCCGGAAAAACGGGCATAGCTTCATTGCATCAGGATCTAATTCTAAGTCTATCAGTACATTTATTATAAGCTCTTGCTCTTCTCATACCCTCCACCATAGATGGGAGACAGGCTTCATTGCATCAGGATCTAATTCTAAGTCGATCAGTTCATTTATTATAAACTCTAGCTCTTTTCATACCCTCCACCATAGGATGGGAGTGTACTGATTTTGTGATTCTGTTTGTAACACTTTGAAATATTCGTATAGGGTGCAATAAAGTACATATTTTTAGTTGCAATGACATTTTAAGACGATCTAGTCATGTCCGCCTGTCTGTCGAAAGCGCGCTAAGTTTCCGCTAGCCGCTTGAAATTTTGCAAAACTTCATATTAGTGTCGGTCGGTTGGGATTTTAAATGGGCCATATTGTTCCATGTTTTGATATAGCTGCCATATAAACCGGTCTTCCGATGGTACTTCTTGAGCCTCTAGACGGGAGCCCCTAGTAACTCCGTTTGTAACAACTAGAAATATTGATCTGCTACCCCATAAAGTATATTTGTGGTTTTTATGATAGAAATCGCTCTATAAGCAGATATAGCTCCCATATAAATCGATATCACGATTATAGATCTTGAGCTCCTGGAAGCTGTAATTGTTGCCGATTTGGCTGAAAATGTTCTGAAACTTAGCATAATTAATGTTGAGGTCTTTTGCAACAATTACACAAAATTTGAAGGCCCTAGTGGATCCAGGGGCTATTTTATAGGGCTTAAAAGTTGGTCACCTCCAGCATGAGCGATTTTGAATTGTTTGTCAAACAGTCATTTGTGGTACGATCAACTCGAGTTATAAAACATTGAACCTGTAAAACCCTACAAAAACTTGCTAAAAGTCTGGAGTATCCCTAATGGGTTATGAGTTAGGGAATATATTTTGTAGCCTTTTTTCAAAAATTTTCGATTTTGTCAAAACTCTGCTCCTTTTCGCGCCTTTGAATCGCCATTTCAATCGGACAACACTTATGGATATGCCAAAAGTCTTTCAGATATTCCTTAATGAAATGTCCGTGGCTAAATTTGCAATATTAGCATGTAAATTAAATTTTTAAAAATTTTCACCATTGTTTTTATAAAACCTTATTGACTGGTTATCAAAACAAACGGAAATAAGCGCTCAAGTCGATTTTAAGCCTATTTTTATAATGAAACTTCCTTTTTGGTAGCACTCTCATTAAGTATTTCCCATAAAAAACAAAAGACTTAAGCAACAAACTTGATTTACCACACCAGCCTCGTTGAAACGCCAAACACTCATATGCTCATACTTACATACGTATACTAGCATGAGTGTGAATGTTTGAAGAAACAACCAGCAGCTAACCATTCATTTAGTCGCTTTGGCATTTAAGCGTAACATATGCAACATTGCATTGCGCTGACTACAATGCTAAAGCCGGTGTTGTTACTGAACCAGCTGATGTTGCTGCTGCTGCTGCCGCTGCTGTTTTTGTTGTTGTGGTTGTTATAATTTGTTGGTTGCAGGTTGAATATAAGCTAGGCGTCACAGTAGTGCGCATGCTATTGCAATGCCGCCTATTCATATTCACTCACAATACACTGCAAGTGTGTGTGTATCTTTGTATGGACAATCTGTATAATCATGCGGAAATGTGGAAACGCACGACTCCCATTTATTCTGGTATTGAAGTAGAAGACTAAAAAAACAGTTGCAAGTTCTTGCCACTTGCTTCAAGTTCCTTGAGTCGCGCACTCCAAGCTCTTACTCTTTTGCCCGTTTTGCCTTTGCCTTCGACTCTTCGTCTTGTCTTTGCTGTAATAATGCCAATACTATGATTTATAACCTCTTAAGTTGTTCGCTCCACTCTGGCAGTGGCGCAAAGGCGGTTGGCGGTACAAGTCGGAGCACTCTATTCACTCTATAGCCTGCTCTAAGAACAGAAACAGCATTCAATATAATTTCGGTCATTGATTACGGTTTATTTTAGATTTGACCGCATTCTCTGATTCTGATTTCTTTTATACTGGTTTAGCTGTTGTTGTTGTTGTCTTTTTCTTGGCTATTACTAAACGCTTTAAGAAGTGTTCCTGCATGTGATGGTGTATGTCATTCTTGCCATACTTCTTTCTTTACACAGCCTACCTCTTGGTCACATTAGCCACTCAGCTAGCCAGCCAGCCCGTTGGAACTTTTTTTTTCTAGACAATGTGATTAAATGATTGTGAACATTTCTTTATAGGACATTGTCGATTGGCTATGGAGTGAGCCGCTGTGAAGGAAACAAGCCTACGGAAGAAATCATTGTAACACTTGATCACATCAAAGGCATTCACTTCAACGGCCATTGTATTGATCGGAGTAAAAGCATTTAGAACTTGTTATATTTAGAGCATTATTATCGTGTTTAGTATGTGCTTGTGTTTGAGTCTTTGGTTGTCGTTAGTTGATGGTTAGTTGACATTTTTGGTGAAAATGGGAACAATGTATACATATTGCTCTGATGTGTAGCTGGTTAAGAACGAAAGACTTAAGAAACAAACGTTATTATTTTTTTATGAAAAGTTAAGGGTTTAAAATATAAAAAAAAAATTTGGTTTTATACAATGAAGATTTTTCTAAAGAGAACAAAATTTTACTGCAAGGAAGACCATACTAATTATCGTCAAAATTTAAACAAGCCAAAAGGCATTAAGTTCGGCCGGACCGAACTTTGAATACCCACCACCTCGAGTATATATGTGAACTCTCTTTCGTCACAATCCGGTGATAATTGGATAACTTATGCACCCAAATTCGGCACGAACATTGAGTGGCCTAATAAATATAAGTCACTGTTGAATTTTGTATTTCAAATGTCAACAAAATCGGGTAATAAATAAAGCTTTTATGAGCTTCAGATCCTTAACCGGCATATCGGTCTATATGACAGCTATATCTAAATATAGCCTAATTTTTACCATATTTGGTTAGAATAGCGGGTAGCCTTAAACTACTCAAATTCAAATTTTAGCGAAATTGGATGAAAAATAAAGCTTTTATGGGCTTCAGACCCTCAATCGGGGAGATCGGTCTATATGGCAACTATATCTAAATATAGCCCGATCTGAATCATGTTTGGGTCAGTTGTCGGGAGGCCTGAAATTACTCACTATTTCAAATTTCAGCGAAATCGGGTAATAAATAAAGCTTTTATGGGCTTCAGACCCTTTATCGGGAGATCGGTCTATATGGTAGCTATATCTAAATATAGTCCGATCCGAATCATATTTGGGTCAGTTGTCGGGAGGCCTAAAACTACTCACTGTTTCAAATTTCAACAAAATCGGATGAAGAATAAAGCATTTACGGACATTTAACCCTTTATCGGAAAATTGGTGTATATAGCAGCTATATGCAAATATGATCGGATCTGGCCCGTTGAAGAGCTTAACCAGCGTGCATCAAAAAGACGTATCTGTGCCAAATTTCCGCTAAATATCTCAATTTTTAAAGTCTGTAGAATGATTACAATAGACGAACGAACAGACGGCAGACACACGGACATCGTTAAATCGTCTTAGAATTTTACGACGATCCAAAATATATATACTTTGTAGGGTCGAAAATTGATATTTCGATGTGTTGCAAACGGAATTACTACCCCCTATCCTACGGTGGTGGGTATAAAATAATTACAAAATTGGTTTTTATACCAATTGCCGAACGATGATTTTGTCACTTCGTTTTAAAATTTGTATACCCTCCACCATAGGATGGGGGTATACTAATTTCGTCATTCTGTTTGTAACACCTCGAAATATATATGAAATATGATCGTCATGTCATTTTAAGTCGATCTAGCCATGTCCGTCCGTCCGTCTGTCTGTCGATAACACGCTAACTTTCGAAGGAGTAAAGCTAGCCGCTTGAAATTATGCACAAATACTTTTTTTTAGTGTAGGTCGGTTGGTATTGTAAATGGGCCAAGCCGGTCCATGTTTTGATATAGCTGCCATATAAACCGATCTTGGGTCTTGACTTCTTGAGCCCCTAAAGTACGCAATTCACTTCCGATTTAACTGAAATTTTGCACGTAGTGTTTTGGTATCACTTCCAACAACTGTGCTAACTATGATTCAAATCGGTTCATAATCTGGTATAGCTGTCACATGAACCGATCTTGGGTCTTGACTTCTTGAGCCTCTAGAGGGCGCAATTCTCGTCCGATTTGATTGAAATTTTGCACGTAGTGTTTTGGTAGCACTTTCAACAACTGTGCTAAGTATGGCGCAAATCGGTACATAATCTGGTATAGCTGTCATATGAACCGATTTTGGATCATGACATCCTGACCCAATAGAGCGCGCAATTTTCATCCGATTTGGCTGAAATTTTGCACGTAGTGTTTTGTTATGGCTTCCAATAACTGTGCTAACTATGACGTAAGTCTGTATAGAACCTGATATAGCTGCCATATAAACCGATCTGGGATCTTGACTTCTTGAACCTCTAGAGGGTGCAATTCTCACCCGGCTTCTCTCATGACCTTCAACATACGTGTGTATCAATAGCTGGATACAGCTACCATATAAACCTATCTCCCGATTTTGCTTCTAGAGCCCCTACAAAGCGCAATTCTTATCCGAATGAACTGAAATACTACACAATGACTTCTACAATGTTCAGCATTCATTTATGGTCCGAATCGGACTATAACTTGATATAGGTCCAATAGCATAACAATTCTTATTTAATATTCTATGTTTGTCTAAAAAGAGATACCGCGCATAGAACTCTACAAATGCGATCAATGGTGGAGGGTATATAAGATTCGGCCCGGCCGAACTTAGCACGCTCTTACTTGTTAAATATTCATTTCCGACCCTACGTAGAAAATACATATGTATGTATATTCTTGATTGTCGTAAAATTCAAAGGCGATTTAACAATATCCTGTCCGTCTGTCTGTCTGTCCGTCTGTCTGTCTGTCTGTCCGTCTGTCTGTCTGTCTGTCTGTCCGTTTGTCTGTCCGTTTGTCTGTCCGTTTGTCTGTCCGTTTGTCTGTCCGTTTGTCTGTCCGTTTGTTTGTCCGTCTGTCTGTCCGTCTGTCTGTACGTCTGTTTTTCCATCTGTTTATCCGTCAGTCTGTCTGTCTGTCTGTCTGTCCGTCTGTGTGTCCGTCTGTCTGTCTGTCTTTCCGTCTGTCTGTCCGTCTGTCCTCTGTCCTCTGTCTGTCTGTCCGTCTGTCCGTCCGTCTGTCCGTCCAACTGTCCGTCTGTCCGTCTGTCTGTCTGTCTGTCTGTCTGTCCGTCTGTCTGTCCGTCTGTCTGTCCGTCTGTCTGTCCGTCTGTCCGTCTGTCTGTCCGTCTGTTTTTCCGTCTGTCTATCCGTCTGTCTGTCGATGTTAATTTGAGTACAAGTTACAGATTTTTTTTGATCGTCTACAAATTTGGCATAAACTTTTTCTTTAACCTAGAAACGACACCTACAGAAATTGGAAGAATTCGATTCTAATTTAGATATACCTCCCATACATGTATTTGCCCGATTTGGTCTAAAATTGCAATATTGTGGTCAGTTGCTCACAGATCTTCCTGAAATTTGGCACCACAGACTCTCTTATGACTCTCGACAGTGTTGTTGAATTGCATAGAAATCGTTTCAGATTTAGATATATATTTCTCATACTATGTATCACCCGATTTTCACTTTCGTATACTTTTTCAACGCATTTCTTCACAGATATATAGGTTGGGCTTAGCTGAATGAGGACGAGGATGATACAAGACATAGACGTTTAGATATCTGCACCAAATGTCGTTTAAGTCAAATTTCAAAATTCTACCTCTATCCATCCGCCCTGCACAATGTTCACCCATTTCGTACCTTTTTGGTACTTTTTTTAGTACCTAAATGTGCAAATTTCCATAAACTCTTATAGTCACTCAATTAAGTTTGCCATAGTGTACATAAGTTCCAAAATTCAGAGCTCTAGTTCAATTAACAAAGAAAGTTCCAAATAGTATCAGTTGCGGTAGGAACGTACCATTTCGCCCACTTCCGGTACGATTTTCCAATTTTTTTACCAAACCTTTTTTTCGATACGCTCTTTAATTTGAGCCCAAGAACATAATACTAGCCCTATCCGTTCGCACTTGACCAATACGTACCATTTCATAGTTTTTTGTACTTTTTGGTACCTTTTGGTACTTTTAGCAACTAAACGAACGAATATCACCAAAACCCAGCCTTATCCCGTGCCTATGATCCAATGCCAACATTCATGCAAAATTTCATGATTCAAGCTTTAGCCGTGGGCCATGGGCAATGATCAGTTAGTCACTCAACTCTTTTATATATAGATTACCCGACTTCGCTTAAATTTGGTACAAAGCTAGTTTTGTTTTGAAAAATGTAGCTACTATCTCCAGATTGGTGGACTGCTATGGAGAAAAAGTGAAACATACGGACCATACAACAGGTTCAGAGAATAAGTTGTCTTAGCATAGGCGGAGCGATGAGTGCCGGGCCATAACGGAGTGAGGGGAAATGAAAGGGCAGACGATTTGGCGGCGAAGGCCAGAGGACTGCCGACGGTCGACGCAGCCCGAGTTAAGGGAGTGGACGACGAATGCGCATGCAACATTGTGCAACAGCGAAACGGTAGGACGGCGAAAATCCTATAGGGGGATCCAGATCGTGAGAAGACGAGGCTATTACTAAAAGAAAACAAGAAGGAGGTCAGTATAGCTATTGGTATCATAACGGGACACATAGGACTTCGAGCTCACTTATGTAAAATCGGTGCTGCAAGTGATAGCATGTGTAGGGCATGCGGGGAATCTGATAAGACGTCGGAGCATTTCCTTTGTCATTGTCCGGCTTTGGCGTCACACAGATACCGTCACTTATGGAGGAGACAGAATACCAGACATGAACCAACTTAGGGGAGTGGTATTGAAAACAATTAAGAATTTTGTAAGTAGCACGGAATATCTAACTTAAAATTTTCTTTTTAGAGGTTATAGTTCTTAGAGCGCTCAACAAGCCGAATACTGGCTTAGGTGTATGTCCATAGTGGCATGGGGCTGATTAATATCAGCACCCTCTTTTCAACCTAACCTATCTCCAGATTAAAGATATTCAACCCAAATTGTTATTCATCTCGAATACATTTTTTAGGTAAGATATATGGGGTATTCAAAGTTCAGCATGACCGTAATAAAAAAAATTTTTACTTTTTGAAAAAAACTTTTTTTTTCTTACCACCATTTGATCTGCTCTGACAGTCGAAAACACTACAGGGATGGATCAGAAACATCATATAAATGGAGGTCTTTGGAAATTCCAAATGGGTCACATTGGCTCAAATTTTAATGAAGCTACCATTTAAGGTTGTCTCTCGATTGTCCAATTGTCTCTCGATTGGACTTAAGCCCTTAAGAGCCTCAATAAATAAACGTTTGAAAATTTGGTATTTAAAGTACGTTTATGACTTCCACCATTCACATCTTATATCACATGTATTGATTCTTCCGACATTCAGAACTAATATCACCTGTATAGATCCTTAAATCAATATAGCACCCATATAATCCGATCCCCCGTTATAACTTTTTGAGCCCCTAGAAGCCTTTAATTTCGCCCAACTTGGCTGAAATCTGGAACGTAATGACTTACAATACTCACACCAAAGAGTGTTGGCCCGGCTATGCTTCCAAAAACATGTTCAATTCAATGATGAACAAAAAATTGATAAACTATTTTCTTAAAGTTTGGTTTTAATTTTCCCAGTCAGCTTCACTTAATATGAAAATCAAAAGACTTAAGACACATGCACTATAAATCCCCAAATGCCATGTTAGCATACTAAAATGAAATTTTATGCTGCCCGCATGAAAAATTTTTACCTTATCTAAATGTATCGCATTAAATTCAGCTTTTCAACATGGTATTACAAATATTAAAGTTTTACAGCAAAAACTTGTTATAATATCTTCCAAAACACCCAAGAAAACTAAATGTCTCAGCCTAAAACTGTCTCTGCCATTGATTATATATTTAATGCAAACCACTCCTAAAAAAGAATACAGATGACAACTGCTTTTGGGGTTTTGATATACAAATTAAATGGGTCATTGTTATAACAAAAACAGACAGACTTTGAGATATATCAATGGACAAACCAATCTGGTGGTAGACCAGATGGTGTTGTCATCACCAAATAGAACACAAATTAAACAGTTAGTCAAGTGAAACCCCCATGTCTCTCAAGACAAAATTTACAACCCAGAATGACTGAGTCAACTGGTTAGCATACATGAAAAAAAAAACACCAACACGAAAATATTTCGGCCGGTCCAAAATGTGTGTGTGTGTGTGTGTGCTTGTATATCTAAACAGTTATGTTTGAAGAAAGCTAAAACATTTTGTTTTCATACAAAAATCTAGGCAAAGAACATTGTTTCCCTAGTTTATGCAAATTAACGATGTTCATTTAATAACTCTGCCAAAACAACAACTAAATTATGAGCTTCTTTCAACAACAAATTGCTGTTATGCCCTAAGGGTCATTGGATTATTATAAAATAACTAAAAAACAGACAAAGAAAATAGCCAACTTATGTTACTGCTGCATAAAACATATGCAATAAAAATTACATTTTAGTCAAATACCTCCCAAAAAGGCAAAACAGAATGGTTCAATGTTATAACTTTCACTTAGTCCGAAAATCACTGTTGTAAATTCTCCCAATTAAGAGTTTTAGGAATTTTAATTGGTATCGTTATAAAAATAAGGCCTTTATTTTTTTTTTTTCATATAATTACTTGTATTCAAAAAACATTTTGGATGACAATCGAATGATTTAAAGTGAAAACAAACAGTTTGACTGTTTTCTAACATTGATTGCATATTTGTAGAAAACAAATCACAGTTAACAAGATTGCATGAATTTCTAAACTATATTTTTCACTTTTCAATACTTTCATTTATTTGCCACCTTAAGTTTTGATTGATCTGTCTTCATTACATAATGCACTCATGTCATTCCTTAACATAAAGAAAATGACACAACTAAAGCCAATAAAGATAAAAAATCTATAAAATTTTTACAGCCCACATAATGCATCAGGGAGAGGAAGGCAATTAACGGCACAAAGTAACAAACATTTGGCTACTGTTATTTAAGTATTTTCAAAAGAAAAGAGGGACACTCAAATATTTCTTAAAGCCAACACCGTATGATGGGTTTTTCATAGCAAACGGGCCATATCGCTCGAAACTTGAACCAAAAACAAGTAAAAAGGCGTTAAGTTCGGCCGGGCCGAACTTTGGATACCCACCACCTCGGGTATATATATAAACCACCTTTCATCATAATTCGGTGAAAATTTCATACCTTATTTCCTATATCAGTTATATCAAAATATGTTCCGATTTAGATCAAATACTAATAAGTACAGAAGCTATATCTAAAAATAAAGCCTAACATGAGTCACTGTATCAAATTTCAGTGAAATCGGATTATAAATGCGCCTTTTTAAATCGAGATATCGGTCTACATGGCATGTCGAATAGCCTAACACAAAGCACTGTCCCAAATTTCGGCGAAATCGGACAAAAATGGGCTCTTTTAAGTGCCCAAAACTTTAAATCGTGATATCGGTCTATATGGCAGCTATATCAAATCTGGACCGATCTGGGCAAAATTGAAGAAGGACGTCGAAGAGCCTAACTAAACTCACTGTCTCAAATTTCAGCGACATCGGACAATAAATGCGTTTTTTATGGCCCCAAAACCTAAAACCTAGATATCGGTCTATATGGCAGCTATATCCAAATCTGGACCGATCTGTGCGATATTACAGAAGTATGTCAAGAGGCTTAACTTAACTCACTGTCCCAAATTTCGGCTACATCGGACAATAAATGAGCATTTTATGGGCCCAAAACCTTAAATCAAGAAATCGGTCAATATGGCAGCTATATCCAAATCTGAACCGATCTGAGCCAAATTGACGAAGGATGTTGAAGGGCCTAACACAACTTACTGTCCCAAATTTGAGCAAAATCGGATACTAAATGTGGCTTTTATGGGCCTAAGACCCTAAATCTGCTGATCGGTCTATATGGCAGCTATATCCAAATCTGGACCGATCTGGGCCAAATTGACGAAGGAAGTGGATGGGCCCAACGCAATTTACTGTCCCAAATTTCAGCGAAATCGGAAATTAAATGTGGCTTTTATGGGCCTTAGACCCTAGATCGGCGGATCGGTCTATATGGCAGCTATATCGAAATCTGGACGATTTGGGCCGAATTGACGAAGGATGTCGATGGGCCCAACGCAATTTACTGTCCCGAATTTCATCAAAATTGGATAATAAATGTGACTTTTGTGGGCCTAAAACCCAAAATCGAAGGATCGGTATATATGGCAGCTATATCCAAATCTGAACCGATCTGGGCCAAATTAACGAAGGATGTCGAAGGGCCTAACACAACTCACTTTCCCAAATTTCAGCAAATTCGGATAATAAATGTGGCTTTTATAGGCCTAAGACCCTAAATCGGCGGATCGGTCTATATGGGGGCTATATCAAGATATAGTCCGATATAGCCTATCTTCGAACTTAACCTGCTTATGGACAAAAAAGAATCTGTGCAAAAATTCAGCTCGATATCTCTATTTTTAAAGACAGTAGCGTGATTTCAACAGACAGACGGACGGACATGTCTAGATCGTCTTAGATTTTTACGCTGATCAAGAATATATATACATTATAGGGTCGGAAATGGATATTTCGATGTGTTGCAAACGGAATGAAAAAATTAATATACCCCCATCCTTCGGTGGTGGGTATAACAAGTAAAAGAGTGTTAAGTTCGGTCGCGCCGAATCTGTGCAACCCACCACCATGGATTTGGTTTATATGGGAGCCATATCAGGTTATCGACCGATTTGAACCGTACTTGGCACAGTTGTTGGAAGTCATAAGAGAACACTATGTGCAAAATTTTAGCCAAATCAGACAAAAGTTGTGGCTTCCAAGGGCAAAAGAATTCAAATCGGAAGATCGGTATATATGGGAGCTATATCAAGTTAAAGACCGTATTTGACACAGTTGTCGGAAATCACAACGGAACACCACATGCAATTAAATCGGTTGAAAATTGCGGCTTCCTGGAGCTCAAAAGTCAAATCGGGAGATCAGTTTATATGGGAGCTATATCTAAATCTGAAATTCCCAATGACCTACATCAATATTAGGTATATGTGAAAAATTTCAAACGGCTAGCTTTACGCTTTCGACCGCTATCGTGATTTCGACAGACGGACGGACATGGCTAGATCGAATCAGAATGTCGAGATGATCCAGAATATATACTTTACCTGCGGAAACGGGCCCGCTCCGCTGCGCCTTCTATAACTCTCTAATATCTTTTTAGGCTGCAGACACTTCGCCCCGAATGCGGATATCGAATTCGTGCCATTGTAGCCTATGACGCTGAACGCGTTCGAATCCTGGCGAGAACATCGAACAAAGCGATGTTTATCCCCTCTTAATGTTGGCGACATTTGCGAGGTACAATGCCATGCACGGTCATTTAAAAAACTTTCCCCAAAGTGGTGTCGCACTGCGAGACGCCGTTCCGACTCGGCTATAAAAAAGGTCGCTTATCATTGAGTTTAATCTTGAATCGGAAAGCACTCATTGATGTGTAGGAATTAGTCCCTTCTCGGTTCCTGGTGGTAATGTTCTTTCTTAGGGTAATGTTCTCTTTAGGGGAGAGATGGCACCTCAGACATTTCGACTCAAATATGAATATCACATTCGTGCTGCACTTACAAACCCATTTAATTTGAGCTCCATATTGGCATTGCCAGTAAATATGAACCGTTTGGAGGGTGTTATGGGGCTGGGGCGGCCACCGGCCCTGTGCACTGATAATATATATCAAATTCGGTCTTTATTCCCAACGGAAATGAAACTCAGTTAAGGGGGTGCTTTAGGGCGTAACCCAAGACACTTGGCTCCAAAGCTGGATATCAAATTCGTTTTCTACTCTCAAATACCTTTCATTTGAGTCCCATATTCTCATAATGGGTCACCCTCCACCCGTTATCTAAGAATTATATAGACTATGTATGTTTCCTTCCAGACAAATGTACACAATCTATGAAAATGATAAAAAAAATTGGTTCAGCCAAGGATCATATAGTCATAATGGGTCTAATGGCGTTTTTGAGGGATGGCATGACCCCCTATACTCCGATCTTATTTTATATGCCAGACTCGAAATCTGCTCCCGAATGCCTTTCATATGAGCCCTATATTGAAATGAACGCCCAATATGTCTGTTTGGGGGAGTTTTGGGGTTGGGCGGCCCGATGGGTACTTAGACTCAAATTTTGATAGCATATTCGTATTCTATTCTCCAATACCTTTCATTTGATACCAATATTGCCCCTTCCGATACCGAAAAATTATATAGCCTATGTTTCCATCTAGACAATATGCGAAAATTTCGAGAAAATCGGTTCTGTCGTTTCAGTCTATACGGAACAAACAAACCGAGTCCCATATATCCGTGATTTGCTAATGTGCCCATTTTGGGCGTTTCTGTGGCGGTGGAGTGACCCCCCTATTGCTACTTCCCGACCATATTTGTAATCTACTCTCGAATACCTTTCATTCGAGTCCCATATTGTCAAGTTCGTCAAATAAACATATTTTAAAGGGTTTTGGGGCTGGGGCGGCTCCCCAGGTACTTGGACCCAACTTTTATTATGAAATTCGTACCCTACTCTTGATTACCTTTCATTTGAAACCCATATTGTCCTGATCGGTCCACTTTTATTTTTGGGTAATACTTTTGGGGTAAGGGGGAGGGTCCGCCCCCTACCGATATCAAAAAATTATATAGCCTATGTTTACTTCCACACAATCTGTGCTAATTTTAAGGTAATAGAGGATGCAATTCTTTCCAATACGGTTGAAATTTTTGACTTGGTATGACTTCCAACAACTGTGCCAAGTATGGTCTAAATCGGCATATAACCTTATATAGCTGCCATATAAACCAACTTCCCAGTTTGACTTTTTGAGCCTCTGGAGGGCGCAATTATTACTCGATTTGCCTGAAATTTTGGAGGTGTTGTTTTTCTATGACTCGAGTTTTTCTTTTTGAAAAAGTCATTCAAAGAACTTGTTAAAACTAAGTTCATATTATATGTCGCACAGTTTTTTACTAGATTTTTTCCGGTTTTATCCCACTGTATGTCGATTATATTTGTGTTAAATAGATATCGCCCATATAACCGATTCCCCATCGCTAGTAATTTCAATCATTAAACGATTAAATTTTTTCTTCAGTATACATCCACCGTGGCGCAGAGGTTATCATATCCGCCTATGACGCTAAACGCCTGAGTTCAATCCCCGGCATCAACATCAGAAAAAATTTCGGTGGTGGTTATCCCCTTACTAATGCTGGCTACATTTGTGAGGCCATGTAAAAACTTCTCCCTAAAGAGGTGTCGCACTGCTGCACGCCGTTCGGACTCAGCTATTAAAAGGAGGCCCCTTATCATTGAGCTTAAAATTGACTCGGACGGCACTCATTGATATGTGAGAAGTTCGCCCCTGTTCCTTAGTGGAACATCCATGGGCAAATTTACAATTTGCATTCATCCACCGTAGCGCAGAGTTTAGCATGTCCGCCTGGGTTCAAACCCCGGCGTGAACATCTGAAAATTTTTCAGCGGTGGTTATCTCCTTACTAATGCTGACTATCTAGTCATGTTAAAACTTCTCTACCAAGTGGAGTCGCTATGCGGCACGCCCTTTGGAATTGGCAAAAAAGGAGGCCCCCTATCATTGAGCTGAAACTTTAATAGAACTGCACTCATTGATATGAGAAAAGTATCCCCTGTTCCTTAATTGAATGTTCATGGGAAATTAAGAGCTTAAATCGAGAGATCGTTCTATTGGTGGCTACATCTATATGTTACAAGGTCCAATCTACATCACATTCGAAAAAGATGTATATTGCGCTTGTATCACTCACTGTTCCAAATTACAATGAAATCGTATAAGAGAGAGATGCGTCTTTTATGGGCTCAAGAACTATAATCGGGAAATCTGGTCTATATCACAGCCATATACAAATGTGTATAAATCGGCATGGATGTCCAGGGGTCTAATACAAGTCACTGTTCCACAAAGAAAATTTTCCATAGATTCAAATAAATCGGGAAAAATATGAACCTGGTAAGGACCCAAGACCTTAAGTCGGATTCGATCATAGGGAATTAAAGAAAAAATAGGAAAATTCATTGCTATATATATATACAAGCATACCATAATAAAACAAAAGACTTAGGACACAAGCGTTATACATTCGGTCATATTTGCCATGAAGCGCAATCTGGTAATATATACGTCTTTTTGAGAGCCCAATATCTATAATCATGGATCGGCAGCTATATCCAAATATGGTACAAACTGGACCATATTTGCTATGGTTATCGAGTGGCCTAATATAACTCCTAGATCCATATTTCAGCGAAATCGGGAACTAAATGTGCCTTTCTATACTCACCACCATAGGATGGGGGTGTACTTATCTTGTCATTCCGTTTGTAACACCTCAAAATATTAAAATTTTTGATCGTTTCGACATTCTGAGGTATTTCTAATTGATGTAGGTCATTGGGGATTGCAAATGGTTCATATCGGTTCAGTTTTGTATAAAGCTATCAGGCTTTGCCTGCCCATTTGGTTCAATGTGATTTAAATTCTCACAGTAAAGGGTTTAAATCCAAAGAAGAGACAAAAAATAATTCTCTATGAGATTTAGACTTGAAGTTTTGGTCTCTCAACTGTCCATATTGAGCAAGGCCAATGAAGTTTGCCTTTTAATACAATCTCTATAAGTGTAGTTTTAAGCTCTTATTTGTCCATGCCAAATTTTCTACTAGACATGTCTTTGATATCGTCAGCAATTGTTTTGAAGTTCCACTTGCACTTTGCTACAAAAAAAAAAAAAAATCCTTAAAACATACAAACTATTTCAATTAGAAATATTTATCTTCTCCGCTTTTTTTTTTGTTTAGTCTGGACAACAGCGAACATGTGTTTTTACTTTACTTCAGCCAAGTGTACATGAAATCCTATTGCACAAGCATGGGCTTTTGTGTATAACTGTTACAATTAATTACACGTTTCTAAGAACAAACAGCAATCCATTTAAAATTCCATTGGGCTACAAGAATGGAGAACACAACTCTAAAGTGAATACCTCCCCAAAACCCGATATATATTTGTGGAGGATTGAGAAAACATAACAAAGCAGCACAGCACATCATAGTCATTGAGCAACAAACGAGGCGCTATAAAGTCCAGCCTTTGGAAAGTAGTAAATAAATAGCGACAGAAAAACAGACATACATACAGACAGGCAGCCAAGTTGACCAACGTCAACAACATCGTCATCATCATCATGATCATCACCAGCAGCAACAGCAAAAAACGCCACCACCGCTTGGTTAGAGATTTGCTGTAAAATCTTAAGAGCCTGCTGATTGTTTGCTTAGTTTTTACGATTATTCTATTTGCCCATTCACTTCGGCAGCTCGTCACTGAGGGGGACGAGCCGCTGGGGGGAGGCTTGTGGCTTAGGCCCCCTGAAAATGCTACTTTCACAGACGAGTGGCGATTTTTTTCCATCACCATCATCGCAATCAGCCTCTTCTTCCACATAGTCTTCTCATCATCAGTATTCTGCACCCAAGTTGTTAGTTGTTGTGTTTGCTGTAGTCCAGCAATGTTAACATTTAAGTTTCTTTAGTTTTTGTTTTTGCGTTGAAAAAAAATCTTTTGAAGCCGTTTGTTACCATTAACAAAACCGTTATGAAATTATTGATTGTATAATATGCTCAGTGTATGATGCCTCCGTCTGTCTGTCTGGGAGTCTCAGGCTCAGCCATAGCCCCTGATGAAGACAATACTGCCCAGGCCCGACCAGCCAACAAACTTGACAACCAACAAAATTGTGAAAACTACAGCGGCTGCTGCATGAAGTTGCTTTTAAGACTTTTTAAGAACAAATGGTCAAAGTATTTTTTTTTGTTTAGTTGTGGAAATGATGTTGCCAACATCCAGCATGACCACTAAAAAGTTATGGCATTTCTAATAAAATATTCGCAAAGTTAGGTCAACATCCAAGCAATTTGTTAAATAAATTATTGTTAGAAATTAAGCACGTGCCTCCTTTAGAGAATAATGGGCTAAAGCAATCGATTAGGAGGATAGTTAAAAACAAAAATATATTAGCAAGTCATAAATTTTTGCATTGCTAATGGAAATTTATTGTTAAAAATGTAGACAATGTATATTGATAATAATTTATATGGTAGCGCTTAACACAATTAAAAAAAAAACTTTTGAACAAAGGCATATTATTGACCCATTTTGGGGAAATAAAGAAAAAATTGGAAAATTCATTGCTATTTATATAAGCATACCATAATAAAACAAAAGACTTAAGACACAAGCGTTATATAAACATAAATAACAACTTTTTATGTTCACTTGATGTGCTTCTGATATAACGGTGTTTGTGTTTTAAGTCTTTTGTTATTTCCTTGTTTCATATAGGAACACGAAATTGTTCCAAAACGACCATAGAACAAAAGCACCTAACCTCAAGAAATATTTTTTTTTTAGTTTTGCGGAAAACCTTTTAAATTCATGGATTAAAGTTTATACATGAATAATGAGATCTGAGATTGAGATTTTTGTAATTCCTTTATTTTCTCTGAATTTGTATACCCTCCACCATAGGATGGGGGTATACTAGTTTCGTCATTCTGATTGTAACTTCTCGAAATATTCATCTAAGACCCCATAAAGTAAATATTTGGGTTGCCCAAAAAGTAATTGCGGATTTTTTAAAAGAAAGTAAATGCATTTTTAATAAAACTTAGAATGAACTTTAATCAAATATACTTTTTTCACCTTTTTTCTAAAGCAAGCTAAAAGTAACAGCTGATAACTGACAGAAGAAAGAATGCAATTACAGAGTCACAAGCTGTGAAAAAATTTGTCAACGCCGACTATATGAAAAATCCGCAATTACTTTTTGGGCAACTCAATATATTCTTGATCGTGATGACAATTTAAGTCGAACTAGCCATGTCCGTCCGTCCATCTGTATGTGGAAAGTACGCTAACATTCGAAGGAGTAAAGCTAGCCACTTGAAATTTTACACAAAAAATTCTTATTAGTGTAGGTCGTTTGGGATTGTAAATGGGCTATATCGGTCCACGTTTTGATATAGTTGCCATATAAACCGCTAGAGGGCACAATTCTTATCCGATTGGCTGAAATTTTGGATGAGGTGTTTTGTTATGACTTCCAACAACTGTGCTGAGTATGGTTGAAATTATCGGTCCATAACCTGATATAGCTGTCATATAAACCTATCTGGGGTCTTGACTTCTTGAGCATCTACGGGGAGCAATTCCTACTCGATTTGGCTGAAATTTTGCACGACGTGTTTTGTTATGACTTCCAACAACCGTATTAAGAATGATTCAAATCGGTCCATAACCTGATATATCTGCCATATAAACCGATCTAGGGTCTTGACTTCTTGAGCCACTATCCGATTTAGCTGAAATTTGGCATGACATGATTTGTTTTAACTTTCAACAACTGTGCTAAGAAGAGTTAAAATCGGTCCATAACCTGATATGCAAATTGCAAATTTTGCCCATGAACATTCCACTAAGGAACAGGGGCAAACTTCTCACATATCAAAGAGTGCAGTCCGATTCAAGTTTTAAGCTCAATGATAAGGGGCCTCCTTTTTATAGCCGAGTCCGAAGGGCGTGCTGCAGTGCATGGCATAGTACCTCACAAATGTTGCCAGCATTAGGAGGGGAAAACCACCGTTGAAAATTTTTTCTGATGGTCTCGCCAGGATTCGAACCCAGGCGTTCAGCATCATAGGTGGACATGCTAACCTCTGCCCTACGGTGGCCTCCCCATAACCTGATATAGCTATCATATATACCGATATGGGATCTTGACTTCTTGATCCTCTAAAAAGCGCAAGTATTATCCGATTTGGCTGAAATTTTGTGCAACGGCTTCTCTCATGACCTTTAACATACATGTCGAATATGCCATGAATCGGCTTATAGCCTTATACAGCTCCCCTATAAACCGATCTCCCTATTGTACTTCTTCAGCCCCTATAGTGCGCAATTCTTACTACAATAGATTTGGCTGAAACTTTACACAATGACTTTTACTATGGTCTCCAATATTCAGTTGAATTATGATCCGAAATGAACCATAATTTGATATTGTTCCAATAACATAACAATTCTTTTCATTCAACCTTTGTTTGTCTAAAAAGAGATACAGTGTTAAGAGCTCGACAAATGCGATCCATGGTGGGGGGTATATAAGATTCGGCCCGGCCGAACTTTGCACGCTTTTACTTGTTATACTTGCCATAAAACTGAGAATGCACATTAGTTTTGTAAAAAATGTTGAAATTAGTGCTTGTTGTCCTCGTTGTTCTATATCCATGCAAATGCAAATGTTGCCCTTGAACATTCCTCTAAGGAACAGGGGCAAACTTCTCACATATCAATGAGTGCAGTCCGATTCAAGTTTAAGCTCAATGATAAGAGCCTCCTCTTTATAGCTGAGTACGAACGGGGTGCCGCAGTGCGACACCTCTTTGAAGAGAGATTTTACATGGCATAGTACTTCACAAATGTTGCCAACATTAGGAGGGGTAAACCACAGCTGAAAATTTTTTCTGATGTTCTTGCCAGGATTCGAACCCAGGCATTCAGCATCACAGGAGGACATGCTAACCTCTGCGCTATGGTGGCCTCCGTTCTATATCCATAAATCTTCATTGATTGAATTGAAATAAATGGTTTGAAAAGCATTCCGCTAATAAAATTACTATAAGAGTGTGCAATGCAACAACTTCTTGAAGTTTTAATATCTGTCATTAGCTTCAACTTCCATATTCAATTAATTTAAACACACATCCACCCACCCACTTTAATTTTCCTATTCCTTTTGCTATGTTTTTGTTCCCCCAAAGACAATAGAATTTTGTGGGTCTTGTTGTAGTTACCCAAGGCTAACCAATTTGTCATGCACTGTTTGTATTTCATATAATTTTGTATGGACGGTTAACGCTGGTAAAGTGAATTTAAAGAATGTTGCATCAATTTTGATATATGCCACAAGTTAAGCAATGCAAATTTTGCATAAAACCAGTAAGGAAAGGCAAAAGTCGGGCAGTGCTGACTGTATAATACCCTACACCTTCCGTATAAGTACAAAGTGGGAGCTTTATCTAATTCCGAACCTCCCCAATTTTGATTAATCGGATGCCATAAAGTGCTATTTTGTCGTGAGAATCGGTTAGCAAAGGAGCACTTATTGAAATATTTCTCAAAATCAGACGAACATATATATCGTTGCTGTATCTAAATCTAAACCGATTTCAGAAAAATTCTAAATATTGGGGTAGTCGTCGAAGAAAGCTTTGTACAAAATTTTGGAAAGATTCGTCAATAAATGCGCTTGCAGTGGCTCTAGGAGTGAAAATCTGGCGATTTATATATGAGAGCTATATCTAAATCTAAACCGATTTATATGAAATTCACCAGTAAAATCGAAAATCCATTCTGCCAAATTTTGAGAGAATCGGTTAACAAATGACCACATTATTGCAATATTAGTCCAAATCGAACGAATATACATATGGGAGCTACATTCAAATCTGAACCGATTTTTTCCAATTTCATAGGCTTCGTCTCTACTCAAAAAAAATAATTTATTTGCCAAATTTGAAGACGATCGGATGCAAATTAACATGGATAGACGGACAGACAGACGGACGGACAGACAGACGGACAGACAGACAGACAGACGGACAGACATACGGACAGACAGACAGACAGACGGACAGACAGACAGACAGACAGACGGACAGATAGACAGACGGACAGACGGACAGACAGACGGACAGACAGACAGACAGACAGACAGACAGACGGACAGACGGACAGACAGACAGACAGACAGACAGACAGACAGACAGACAGACGGACAGACAGACCGACAGACAGACAGACCGACAGACAGACAGACGGACAGACAGACAGACGGACAGACAGACAGACAGACAGACATAGCTAATTTGAATCAGAAAGTGATTCTGAGTCGATCTTATATTTATCAATGGATCTAGGTCTCTTCCTTCTGAATGTTACAAACAAGTGCACTATCCTGAGTCTATCCGTATACTAATCATTAGATCTATGTCTCTTCCTTCTGAGTGTTAGAAACAAGTGCACCTAGCAATAATATCCTTCACCACAGTGGTGGTATAGGGTATGAAAAGTGAAGTAAACCAGTTAAAATGGTCTAGTTCGGTCGAACCAAAATTTGGATACCAGCTAATATAAGTCCTGCTAAAAACTTGTACTAATTAACTAATTAGCATGTCCGCCTATGACGCTGAACGCCTTGGTTCAAATCCATTCGAGAACATCAGAAACAAGTAAAAAGTCGTTAAATTCGGCCGGGCCGAACTTTGGATACCCACCACCTCGATGAAACCACCTTTCATCAAAATTCGGTGAAAATTTCATACCTTATACTCATATACCTCATACCGATCTGAATTATATACGACACGGATGTCGAAAAGCCGAACATAAGTCACTGTGTCAAATTTCTGTGAAATCGGATTATAAATGCGCCTTTTATGGGGCCAAGACTTTAAATCGAGATATCAGTCTACATGGCAGCTATATCCAAATCTGGACCGATTTGGGCCAAGTTGCATAAACATGTCGAAGAGCCTAACACTAAGCACTGTCCCAAATTTCGGCGAAATCGCACAATAAATGCCTCTTTTATGGGCCCTAAACCTTAAATCGTGAGATCGGTCTATATGGCAGCTATATTCAAGTCTGGACCGATCTGGGCAAAATTGAAGAAGGACGTCGAAGAGTCTAACCAAACTCACTGTCTCAAATTTCAGCGACATCGGACAATAAATGCGTCTTTTATGGCCCCAAAACCTAAAACCTAGATATCGGTCTATATGGCAGCTATATCCAAATCTGGACCGATCTGTGCGATATTGCAGAAGTATGTCAAGGGGCTTAACTTAACTCACTGTTCCAAATTTCGGGGACATCGGGCAATAAATGAGCATTTTATGGGCCCAAAACCATAAATCAAGAAATCGGTCTATATGGCAGCTATATCCAAATTTGAACCGATCTGGACCAAATTGAATAAATATGTCAAAGGGCCTAACACATCTCACTGTCCCAAATTTCAGCAAAATCGGATAATGAATGTGGCTATTATGGGCCTTACACCATAAATCGGAGGATCAGATCGATATGGCAGCTATATCTAAATCTGGACCGATCTGAGCCAAATTAATGAAGGATGTCGATGGGCCTAACACATCTCACTGCCCCGAATTTCATCAAAATCGGATAATAAATGTGGCTTTTGTGGGCCTAAGACCCTAAACCGGAGGATCGGTCTATATGGCAGCTATATCCAAATCTGAACCGATTTGAACCAAATTTACGAAGGATGTCGAAGGGGCCAACACAACTCACTGTCCCAAATTTCAGCAAAATCGGATTATAAATGTGGCTTTTATGGGCCTTAGACCCTAAATCGGAGGATCGGTCTATATGGCAGCTATATCCAAATCTGGACCGATCTGAGCCAAATGGACAAAGGATGTCGAACATACTCACTGTCCCAAATTTCAACAAATTGGATAATAAATGTGGCTTTTATGGGCCTAAGACCCTAAATCGGCGGATCGGTCTATATGGGGGCTATATCAAGATATAGTCCGATATAGCCCATCTTCGAACTTAACCTGCTTATGGACAAAAAAAGAATCTGTGCAAAATTTCAGCTCAATGTCTCTATTTTTAAAGACTGTAGCGTGATTTCAACAGACAGACGGACGGACATGGCTAGATCGTCTTAGATTTTTACGCTGATCAAGAATATATATACTTTATAGGGTCGGAAATGGATATTTCGATGTGTTGCAAACGGAATGACAAAATGAATATACCCCCATCCTTCGGTGGTGGGTATAAAAATTGTTCAGCTGTGGTTATCCTTGCTGCACTTATGAAGTACTTTGCCATATAAAATTTTTGCCCAAAGAGGTGTCGCACTGCGGCACGCTTTTCGGACTCGGCTATAAAAATGAGTCCCTTATCATTGAGCTTACAGCTTGCATCGGTCAGCACTCATTTATATAAGAGAAGTTTGTCCCTGTTCCTTAATGGAATGTTCATTGGGAAATGTGCATTTGCATTATGGAGGCTGTGCCTACTTATTGCAATATATAAGTGGCCTTTGGAGTAGGTTAAGTTAGGTTGAAAAGAGGGTGCATATATTATTCTGCCCCATGCCACTATAGACATACACCTAAATCAGTAATCGGCTTGTTGTGCACTCTAAAAACTAAAAAGTAACCTCGATTACGAAAATTTTAAGTTAGGAATTCCGTCCTACTTACAAAATCCTTAATTGTTTTCCATACCTTTCCCCTAAGTTGATTCATGCCTGGTATCGTGTCCCCACCTAAGTACCGGTGTCTGTTAGCCGCGAAAACCAGGCAATGACATGGGAAATGCTCCAACGTTTCATCATCTTCCCCAAATGCCATCACTTGTCGCACCGATTTTGAATAAGTGAGCTCGGTGCGGCAAATGATGGCATGTTTAGGGCATCTGGATAATATGATGAGACGTTGGAGCGTTCCCTCGTCCAATGTTCCAACGTCTCATCACCTTCTCATGGAGTAAGTAAGTAAGTCGATCAGTCTCTGACTAGAAAAATTTCCTAATGGAGCAATTCGTAAACACCCAAAGCGAATGTTTTTCCCGGGGAGGTACTAAAAGTAAAGATACTAGAACTCTCAAAAGTAAACGATCTCAGTGAATTTCAAAATTTGGGAGAATCGATCCTTTTATTGGCCTTAGAAGTAAAATCAGAAGATTGGCATCTTGACCATATTCGGAACGAATGCCAAGTGGCGTAACACAACTCATTGTGCCAAATTTCAGGAAAATCGCATGATAAATGCGCCTTTTATGGTCTCCAGACCTAAAATCGAGAGTTCGATATATATGGCAGCTATATCCAAATATAGCCCGATTTTGACCATACTCGAAACAAATGCCTAGGAGCCTAACACAACTCATTGTGCCAAACTTCACCAAAATCGTATAATAAATGTGGGCCAAAGATCTTAAAATCCGGAGATCGGCCTATACGTCAGCTTCGTCTAAATATAGACCGATTTGAAAGATATTAAACATGGATATCGAAGAATAAAATACAGCTCACTGTGATAAATTTCAGCAAAACCGGGTAATAAATGCCGCTTTTTTGAGTCCAAGAACTTACATCGGTAGATTGGTATATACCGAGGCTTTATCTTGACGATACTCGGAATGCCCAGTGATGTAACACAACTCATTGTGCCTATTTTCATTGAAATCGCTTAATAAATGCGCCTTTTATGGTCTCTAGACCTTAAATCGGGAGATCGATATACATGACAGCTGTATCCAAATATAGCCCTATCATGACCATTCTCGGAACAAATTTCGAGGAACCAAATACAGCTCATTGTGCCAAATTTCAGCGAAGTCGGATAAAAAATATGGGTTTAATGGGTCTAAGACCATCTTCGAAGTTAACCTGCCTATGGGTAAAAAAAGCTTCTGTACACAATGTCATCTCAATATATATATTTTTTGAAACTGTAGCTTGATTTCAACAGACAGATGAAAACACGAGCAGACGGATAGACATTGCTAGATTGTCTTAGATTTTTATGACGATAAAAATATGTATATATACATATACTTTATAGGAGTCGGAAATGTTTTCGATGTGTTTCAAACGGAATGACAAAACTAATATGACTCCATCTTATTGCGGTGGAATGGTATAGGTTAGGTTAAGTTGCCCACCATAAGTTAGCTCACTTGGAGGCCAGTTTGGTATCACAAAGAAAGAGGCTCCTCCTTAGGAAGAATGGAAAACCAAAGAGGGTGCCTTCGCCGGATCTTATCGCACCCTCCATCGGAACCATCCCGTTGCTTCTGTAAATCTCAGGAGACCTCCCAGAGGTACGTTTGCAAGATCATCCAGATTGCAGAAGAACCGTCTCAACAGAAAGGAGAGATTGCACCCCTGCAGACCCAGACATGAACAAAGCAAGTGCTCTATAGTTTCATCCCTAGCAAGAAAACGTTTGCAGAAGTCATTGCGGCCTATGACACAGTGTCTGGTTGTGACCCCTATCAAAGTGTTCAGCGACTTCTTATCGAACGCCAGAAACTCCTTCGTCCTCCTCCCGTCGATTACAGGCCAGAGCGCTTTAGCGATCCAGCAGCCATTCGCTGAGACCCATCTGCCCACCGATCCCGCCTTTGTCGTCTCGTCTACTACTATGTCCAGTAGTTTGGCAAATGGCACGTAGGCAAATCGGCGACAGGTTTGCGCGACGCAGATGAATCCCTTCGGGCGCATTTGTCCGCCTCTTCATTCCCTGGAATCCCTTTATATCCGGGAACCTATATAAGCTCCATATCGTAGACCCCAACAATCCGCCACACACCTCAACCTCAGTATTCTCCAACCCAAGGCCTTTAGCTCTCCATCCTATTCACACAAATACTGAGTTTTTAAGGGCGGTAAACCCTTCACCTTGGGGCCCACCGTGGAGCAGAGGTTAGCATGTTCGCCTTTGCAGCCGAACGCCTGGGTTCAAATATCGGCATAAACATCAGAAAAATGTTCAACGGTGGCACCTAACACGTGGGTTCAAATCCCGGCATAAAGATCAGAAAAATTTTTTACGCTGGTCGGTCCCTTTACTAGTGCTGGCTACATTTGTGAGTTATCCTGCGATGTTAAAATTTCTCTACCAAGAAGTGTCGGTATGCAGCACGCCGTTCGGACTCGGCATAAAAAAGAGGCCCTTATAATTGAGCTTAAACTTTAATCGCACTGCATTCATTGATATGAGAGAAGTATCCCCTGCTTCTAAATGGAATGTTCATGGGAAACTTAGTAAAAATGCAAAATTTTGCACACATACATCCACTAAGGAACAGGGCCAGTTCGATTCAAGTTTAACCTCAATAATTAGGGGTTTCTTTTTATTGCTGAGTCCGAACGGTGTGCCGCAGTGGGATACCTCTTTGGAGAGATATTTTACATGGCATAGTACCTCACAAATGTTGCCAGCATTAGGAGGGGAAAACCACCGCTGAAATTTTTTTCTGATGGTCTTGCCAGGATTCGAACCTAGGCGTTCAACGTCATAGGCGGACATGCTAACCTCTGCGCTACGGTGGCCTCCAATGGAAAACTTAGTACCAGAATTTCTCTAGTGGCTTCTGTGTTGGCATAGACCTTTGGCTGAAAGACCGTACACTCATCTGGTAGTCTCAAAGACATACCGATATTAAGTACATCGGAGTACCACCCCAAGATCGATGAAGATCGAGGTCTCATCTTCCTCAAACACAAAATTCCCCACCATTCCGCGCTTTCGCGAAAACGAAACATGAATGTCCTAATCCCAATAGGTACCGGTGCCAGATAGTCCGACATCCTCCTCAGTCTAACCTTCGTATCCATAGCATCTAGAATGGAACTGTGACCGCACCTGTTCTCCTTAAGTATACTGAGCTTCTTCAGCCTCAGAGCGATCTTGGCGGCACAGTTCCGAATATAGGCCTCAATGGGCTGCATATCCAGTATCCACACCTGCTTGCGGTGTGGATCTGAGTGCCCCTGTGATTCCAACGCAGGGCAGTATCTGGACCTTCTCAAACTCTTATCCACGTCCTTCCACCATAGCAGGGCCACATAAGTCAGTACTGGTCTCACAATGGTCGTATACACCCCACTTCCCACCGAACGGCCTTCCACCATAGCAGGGCCACATAAGTCAGTACTGGTCTCACAATGGTCGTATACACCCCACTTCCCACCGAACATCCACCTGCAGGAGTAAAAAGCGTTTCCTCCGTATTCCTTCGAATCGAGGACTATGGCAAAGTACTTCGATTCCTTCTACAGCAGCAGGGTGATCCCTTGCAAGGATGAAAGTCTAAACTCTGGTATCTTGTATTTGCGAGTAAAGAGCACCAGCTCCGTCTTCCTTGGGTTGATCCTCCACTCATTTCTGGTAGCCCATCGCGACAATCTCCTCAGTGAATCATCCATGATCTCGATAAGAAACCTGCCTCCGACCAGACACACGACGTCGTCCGCATAATCGATTTACTCGTACCATTCATCGCCGAGATACATTCGACATTCATTACGGGATTTCACAGAATCGTCGAGAACACCCCTCCCAAGGGCGTTCTTCTTATCTGAGTATGTAAAAGGGTGATGGGTGGTTAAAAAAACCCACAAAATGTGCCAGAGGTCACAGGCATTTCAAAAAGTGCTCTTCATCGCTTATTGAAGGAAAATTTGATGATGAGAATGCCTTCCACACAATTCCATGAATTAAAGTTAGAATTGCTTCAGCACGAACCTTATTCGCCAGATTTATCTCCCTAGAATTATGATTTGTTCCCAAACTTAAAAAAAAACAGCTCCGAGGAAAATGATTTGCTATAAATAAAGACTTGAAAATAGCGGTTGATGGATATTTTGAGGATCCAGACACTTTTGCTACAAACAAGGTATAAAAGCTATTGAAAACCGCTGGAAAAAGTTAATCGTTTATTGGAGTTTTCAAAACTTATAGCGATTGTCGTTGGGCAAAAAAAAAAAATATGTCGAAAATTTGGTGAAGACTGGGTGCCAAATGCTATCACCACCAGGATTACAAAAAAGCGACAGATGAACTATAAGTACAGAATAGGTACGTGGACAGACGGATTTGGTTAAACCGAATCTAGAAGAAGTTCTGACAGTGACAGTTCGAACAGTACCTTTTTCAGCTGCAGTAGTGGCACAGGGTTAAGCTGATGTCTAAACCATAAATTTCATACAAACAGATACTTTGCTTACGTATCGCATGCTAGGACATATAATGCTCAACTGATTTCCTTAGAAAGTATATATTCAACTTTGGACGTCGTGTCGCCAGGGGATGTTGTTATCCAACGGCCAAAATATTTTGTATTTTGCTTAGAAGGATCAAAAGAAAAACTTCCATTTTTTCTACCATTTTTTTCTTTTGATCCTTATAAGCAAAATACGAAATATTATGGCGATTGGATAACAACATCCCATGGCATGTCTTTCTCCAATATTTAGTTGCTTTGCAATTCTTATCTTCATACAATGTGCATTGATGCCCAAATTTTGTTTGCTAGTTGTTAGGTTAAAAAGTTTGTTTCTTAAGTCTTTTGCTCTTTTTTTATTATGATGCCCAAATTTTGTTTGCTAGTTGTTAGGTAAAAAAAGTTTGTTTCTTAAGTCTTTTGTTTTTGCTCTTTTTTATTATGGCCAATCAAGTATTACGTGAACGCATTATCTTGAATAAGTTATTATTACGGCATATTCTAACAGAACATAATTCTCACGCATAAATCCCCCAGTCAGTATTTTGGAATTTCCCGGTCTGCAGCCGTTTTTTTTCTTATTTTTTCTTTGAATTTTTTTTATACCGTATTGCCCTCTATTAGTGTGTGGATAATTAAGAAGTTGCTCTCATTTAAGAATGTTTAAGATTTATGTCCACTTCTAAGACATGTTCGTTCTTAGCTCCCAATTTTCTCAAGGAAATAATCTTACATTCATAAATTACTAGTGCAGCAAGTGGAACATCCATCCATCTGTTCGACATCTATGTGGTCAGTTGGCTAAAATGAAGAGTTCTTTAGCTGATGTTGTTTTTGTTTTGTTTGTGATTCATGGCATTATGATTAATTGTGTGGGAATAGTGTTGTTCAGATACTTAAGACCCTAAGAATGTGACATAAAATAGACTGACATGGCCCCAAGAAAAATGAAAAAAAAACAAAACTCAAACAAAAAAAAAAGAAGATGAACTGGAAGTAAGAGAAGAAATGCTAAAGAAATTCCAGCTAATTTGAAGTCATAAGCCGGAACATTCGAAGAGCTAAGGGGGAATAATGAAGAGCTTGGCAAATATCTTCAAAAGCAAGGGGTAATTTTTTATAGTTTTTGCTGAAGGGGAGTTGTTTCTTTTTTCCGTATAAAGTTGTTAAAGCTTAAGCAGGCAACTCCCACGCTGTGCCCATAATAACGACACCACTTCATGCTTTGCTTAATTTTGGGTTACCAAAATGTTGTTTGTAATTTTTTTTTTTTTTTGCGTTACTACAAATTGTTTAAACTGATAATGATGCTTGGCTTGCAGGTTCATAAATTTCGCTTTTTTCCTAGTTGTTTATTTTTCGCCCGCATCTCTTCTGAAGAGTGAGTAGTGACTTTCGAATATTACATTTTGATTATCTAGAAGTCATAACCAAAACAAGAGAAGATTGTTTTAGATTCGGCGCAATTTTTTGGAAATAAAGTGAAAGTGATATGTGCGTTATTATGTACTACACTTGAGTTTAAACACTTCAGTACAAAAATATGAGTAGTAGTTGTAGTAGCATAGGGAGTTTTGTAAATATTTTTGTTTACTTTAAATTTGGCTACGATTTTTTTTTTGGTAATTGTTGAGAGACCGTAACGAATGTTTAATTTATATGACTTTTCTACTGCTTTTGCTCAGATGATGATATTTAAATTTTGATTAAAGCTTCAGCAATTTGAATTTCAAAGCAGGTCTGCCCTTTTATGGCATGGCAAAATTTTATGGACCAACTTTTGGTTTGAAATTGAAAGTTTGTTTTGGTTTTTTTCCATTAGCGTTTTTAAAAGCTCTAATTGCTGTGTTGTATTAGTTTTAGTCATTGCGTTTATGTTTTACGTTATTTAACTTTTGTAAGTGATTTGTACAAAATTATTAAACAAACAAAATTTCATTTTTTCTTTTGCGAAATGAATCCAAAATAAAAATGAAAGTAAATCGTAAAATTATGAGCTCAAAATGTTTGTTTACTAAAGTCTTGAAAGACGTTGTGAAAAGCAAAGTGTATGAAATGGTATGGCAAATTTTGGTATTTCACAAAATTGGGTTTGTGTCTTAAGTCTTTTGTTTTGCTTTTGGTTAAATATTTTTCAATCAAGATTTATATTTAGACACATCTACCGCAAAAACCAAACCAAATTGTCATGCTCGATTATGTAAATTGCCCTCTCTTTACCACTATGGGATAGCGACCAATTCAGTGTGAGGGATTACTAAGTAATGGACATTCTGTTGAGTGCTCATGAACATAATTCTTGAAATATCGCTACATCCTTTTTATTTTAAAGGGGAAAAATTCAATAACTTTGAATAGAATTTAAATTACTCTTGATTAAAATAAACACATATAATTTAATAAATTGTAATTATAATGCAACTCAATAAAAAAAATATAAGGGGCTAAAGTCGGACATAGCAAACCTTTTGATAATCTACACCATACTGGGTTGGCTGGATAAATCGTTCAATTTAAAATTTATTAAAATTTTAAGTGAAGAATTTCGACCAAAATCCGTGGGAGTCATAAAAGTAATGGCTGTGCAAAATTTTGAAAAGAAAGGTTAATATATGCGTTGCCAAGGTTCTTAAAGTGAAAATCGGGAGATACATATACGTACAGGGTAGCTTTATTTAAACCGGAACCTATTTCTAAGAAAGTCACCAGTGATCAGATCAGCTAAAGTAGCACACATTGTAAAAGTCATAAAAGAAGACATTATGCAACATTTTGGGAAAGTCATCAAAGAAATACGCTGACAAGGGCCCTTAAAGAAAAAATCGGGTAATACATAGAAAGCCAACATAGCGCAGAGGTCATCATGCCCGCCTATGATACTGAATGCCCAGGTTCGAATCCCGGAGAGAACATCAGAACAAATTTTCAGAGTTGGTTATACCCTCCAAATTCTGGCGTCATTTGTGAGATACCATTCTATATAAAAACTTCTCTCCAAAGATGTGTCGTACTGCGGCACGCCGTTTGGACCCGGATATAAAAAGAAGGTCCTTTATCATTGAGCTGAAACTTGAACAGGACAGCATTCATTGACATGTGACACATTTGCCCCTGTTCCTTCAAGTAATGTTCGTGGGCAAATTTGCAATTAGGTTGATACATATATATGGAAGCAATATCAAATTCTGAACCAATGGCTATGAAAATCAAAAGCGATGCCAGGAGTCAAAAGAGAATACTTTGTGTCAAATTTTGTGAGAATCGGTCCTAACCGGGCGAACATATATATGTGAAAACTATGTTCAATTCTGAACCAAATTCTTCCAATTTCAATAAGCTTCGTCTCTAGACCAATCAGGTAAGCGCGTGCAAAGTTCGGCCGAGCCGAATCTTATATACCCTCCACCATGGATCGCCTTTGTCGAATTCTATGCGCGGTATCCCTTTTCAGGCAAACAAAGTATATTGAATAAGAACTGTTATGCTATTGGAGCTATTTATATCAAGTTATAGTCCGATTCGGACCATAAATGAATGCTGAACATTGTAGAAGTCATTGTGTAATATATCAGTTCATTCGGATAAGAATTGCGCCTTGTAGGGGCTCAAGAAGCAAAATCGGGAGATCAGTATATATGGGAGCTGTAATAAGCTATTGATCGATTCAGACCATATTAGACACGTATGTTGAAGGTCATGAGAGAAGCCGTTGTACAACATTTCTGCCAAATCGAATGAGAATTGCGTCCTCTAGGGGCTCAAGATGTCAAGATCCCAGATCGGTTTATATGGCAACTATATTAGGTTATGAACCGATTTGCGCCATAGTTAGCACAGTTATTGGAAGTCATAATAAAATATCTCATGCAAAATTTCAGCCAAATCGGATGAGAATTGCGCCCTCAAGCGGCTCAAGAAGTCAATACCCCAATCGGTTTATATGGCAGCTATACCAGATTATGAACCGATTTAAATCGTACTTAACACAGTTGTTGAAAGTGATACCAAAACACTACGTGCAGAATTTCAGTCAAATCGGCCGAGAATTGCGCCCTCTAGAGGCTCAAGAAGTCAAGACCCAAGATCGGTTTATATGGCAGCTATATTAGGTTATGTACCGATTTGACCCAAGTTGTTGGAAGTGATATCAAAACACCACGTGCAGAATTTCAGTCAAATCGGCCGAGAATTGCGCCCTCTAGAGGCTCAAGAAGTCAAGACCCAAGATCGGTTTATATGGCAGCTATATTAGGTTATGTCCCGATTTGCGCCATACATAGCGAAGTTGTTGGAAGTGATACCAAAACACCACGTGCAAAATTTCAGTCAAATCGGACGAGAATTCCGCCCTATAGAGGCTCAAGAAATCAAGACTCAAGATCGGTTTATATGGCAGCTATAACAAAACATGAACCGATATGGCCCATTTACAATACCAACCGACCTACACTAATGAAAAGTATTTGTGGAAAATTTCAAGCGCTTAGCTTTACTCCTTCGAACGTTAGCGTGCTTTCGACGGACAGACGGATGGACGGACAAACAGACGGACGGACGGACAGACGGATGAACAGGCAGACAGACGGACGGAGGGACAGAAGGACAGACTGACGAACAGACTGATGGACATGGCTAGATCGACTTAAAATGACATGACGATCAAGAATATATTGGGTTGCCCAAAAAGTAATGGCGGATTTTTCATATAGTCGGTGTTGACAAATTTTTTCACAGCTTGTGACTCTGTAATTGCATTCTTTCTTCCGTCAGTTATCAGCTGTTACTTTTAGCTTGCTTTAGAAAAAAAGTGTAAAAAAAGTAAAGGGTGATTTTTTTGAGGTTAGGATTTTCATGCATTAGTATTTGACAGATCACGTGGGATTTCAGACATGGTGTCAAAGAGAAAGATGCTCAGTATGCTTTGACATTTCATCATGAATAGACTTACTAACGAGCAACGCTTGCAAATCATTGAATTTTATTACCAAAATCAGTGTTCGGTTCGAAATGTGTTCATTCACCGTAACGTTGCGTCCAACAGCATCTTTGAAAAAATACGGTCCAATGATTCCACCAGCGTACAAACCACACCAAACAGTGCATTTTTCGGGATGCATGGGCAGTTCTTGAACGGCTTCTGGTTGCTCTTCACTCCAAATGCGGCAATTTTGCTTATTTACGTAGCCATTCAACCAGAAATGAGCCTCATCGCTGAACAAAATTTGTCAAAATTTGAACACATTTCGAACCGAACACTGATTTTGGTAATAAAATTCAATGATTTGCAAGCGTTGCTCGTTAGTAAGTCTATTCATGATGAAATGTCAAAGCATACTGAGCTTCTTTCTCTTTGACACCATGTCTGAAATCCCACGTGATCTGTCAAATACTAATGCATGAAAATCCTAACCTCAAAAAAATCACCCTTTATATTTGATTAAAGTTCATTCTAAGTTTTATTAAAAATGCATTTACTTTCTTTTAAAACATCCGCAATTACTTTTTGGGCAACCCAATATATGCTTTATGGGGTCTCATACGCATATTTCGAGGTGTTACAAATAGAATGACGAAATTAGTATATTAGGTTACTTTAGGTTGAATGATGATGATACCAGACATTGATGTCCAGGTCTTCACCGGGGCCAAATGTGTGGCCCATTGTGATTCCTCAATAGCCCTTCTCTCTTCGGTCTAGGTCTAGGATTAACTGGCAACGCCACTGATTGCAGCACAATTCATCAATGTATGACCCTCTCGTGACACTGTGATGATAGAACAAAAGATTTCTATCTTCCTGGAGCTATTCCTCTTAACTCTTCCAATGCCTGATTAACTGGCAACGCCACTGATCTTATTCCTACTAGGACTTAAGGCATTGGCCAAGAAAATTATAACTATCTTCCTCGGAGTCAATCCATGACACCAGCGACGAATATCTTAATTTCTAATGCAATGCAAAATGTAGCTTTTCCATCAATAGATACGCATCTATATTGCTGTTCGAGCGTTCGTGCCATAGTTGTTTTAGCGAGCAAATCCAACTTCTCGTTACCTGGCAAATCCTTGTTGTGATCCACTGTTGTTATTGAGTTTCATCTATTAAACCACGCTTCCTAATATGGCAGTCGGAGCCTATAAGAGATATGTGAGAGAGGCTAGCGAATATCTGTTATCGAGACCGGGGGAAAGATATGCACCCTATCTCGCGAGTCATCCGCCTTCGGTTAAGATCTCAGATTGGTTTATGTGGTAGCTCTATGAAAACAGTTATATGGAGACAACAACAAACTTTTTGTGGTTCATTTTCGTCATTTTGGGCCTCAATCAATCGTTAATCTTCGTTTATATATATGAACGTGTTGCGCTTTTTCATTTTTGTAAATATACAAAAATATGATATGATATACAACCATCGAACGATCTGACGGACGGATGTATGGACACATGGACGAATAGACGGTCAGAAACTAACATCATTAAATCCTTGCTAAAATTCTGCTTAATGACCCAGTTTTAAAGGTTTTAGGTGATTTCAAACGTCGAACGGATAAGAATACCCTGCGGGAACTTCGCACCCATAAAACCTACCCAAACGGACATATTTATCGATTGGCACAATATGTGTGTTAAATTACTAAGATGTTGAGAAGAGATCTGATATAAAAATTGGGTGCCTAGGATGGGTGGCGCCTTCAATATTGTTTAAGTGATTCTTTTGCTAACTAGTTTTTGTGGAACAATTTCGGTCGCTTTTTCATTGATAAGTCGATATTTAATTTGAAGTTGATTTCGTATTATAAATAAATTATAGTTTTTGACTAGTTAAAATTTATTAATTTTTGTTTTTTTTTTTTTTTTTTTGTTTTCAGGTAATAACGATGCTCACCAACTATTTCTGTTTTTATTACATGATACAATAGTTTGAAAAATATTAAATAATTGGGTATGTTACCAAGTTTTCCATATTTAAAAAAAATAAAAAAATTTTTTTAATAAGCAGACCAATGGGATTTGGTATGCTTTTTAAGTACAAGTATAGGTAACAGAGGCCACCGTAGCGCAGAGGTTAGCATGTCCACCTATGACGCTCAACGCTTGGACTTGAATCCTGGCGAGAATATCAGAACAAATTTTCAGCGGTGGTTATCCACTCCCATGCCATATTAAAACTCCACCCCAAAGAGGTGTCGCGCTGCGGCACCCCCTTCGGATTCGTCTATAAAAAAGAGGCCCCTTATGATTGAACTTAAAATTGTAATCGGACAGCACTTAGTGATATATGAGAAAATTGCCCCCGTTCCTTAGGGACAAATTTGCATATGCATAGATAACAGAGACTTCCAAGGGATTAAGGTATAGAAATGATACGATTGTTAATTATTTTTACAATTCAAAATTGAAAAAAAAAAAAACAAAAACTCATCGTACTCTAAGATTATCATCAGCCGGCTTTGTTCTATTGTTGCACAAACATGAAAAGCCTAGACTGCTGATGATTTAATGTTTCACAAAATGAATACTTAATTAGTTGCAACCAGCTGCATGTGGTTGTTGCAATTGTTCCAGCTAAATAATAAATCTGAATAGGCAGTTTTTATGAAGTCTTTTTATGAAACACTATGCAGTCATTGTTCAGCGTAGTGTAAAGAAAATCATCTACAAAAGAAATCATCATTGTTAAATAATGAGGAAAAAGGGTGTTAAATGCAGTTTTCGGATTTGTGTGACAAAATTGACCAATCAACGCCTGATAGTCGATTTTCTTGTCCGATTTAGATGAAATTTTATAAGTTCATTATTTAGAGCATTTATATTGACAAACAAATTTTTAAAATATCTATTAAAATATTTTTTTTTATACCCTCCACCATAAGATGGCGGGTATACTAATTTCGTCATTCTGATTGTAACTACTCGAAATATTCGTCTGAGACCCCATAAAGTATATATATTCTTGATCGTCGCGAAATTTTATGTCGATCTAGCCATGTCCGTCCGTCTGTCCGTCTGTCCGTCCGTCCGTCCGTCTGTCTGTCGAAAGCACGCTAACTTCCGAAGGAAATTTTGCACAAATACTTCTTATACTAAATACTAAAATTTCGCGTCTTTCGGTCTATAGCCCGATACAGCTCAAATATAAATCGATCTCTCTATTTTACTTCTTGAGCCCACAAAGGGCGCAATTCTTATTCGAATTGGCTGACATTTTACATAGGTCTCCAACATATAATTTAATTGTGGTCCAAACCGGACCATATCTTGATATCGCTCTAATAGCAGAGCAAATCTTTTCTTATATCCTTTTTTTTGCCTAAGAAGAGATGCCGGGAAAAGAACTCGACAAATGCCATCCATGGTGGAGGGTATATAAGATTCGGCCCGGCCGAACTTAGCACGCTTTTACTTGTTTTTAATTAAAAAAATTTTAAAAATTTAAAAAATAATTTTTTTATTATTATTTCGTAAGCCACTATATTTTAATGATTTGTATGACAAAATTAACCAATTAACGCCTGACTCTGGATTTTCTTGCCCGATTTTAATAAAATTTCATACGTTCATTATTTAGAGTATTTATATTGATGACCTAATTTTTAGAATATTTAATAAACAACAAAAAAATTAATTTTAAAAAAATTTAAAAAGTTTTTAAAATAAATAATTTTTTATTAATATTTCGTAAGCCACTATGTTTTTACCACAAAAAAAATTTTAAATTTAAAAAGTTTTAAAAAAAATAATTTTGCGTGGAAAAATGTATTCTAATGACTTTGACATAAAATCTCACCTGCTGTCAAAAGTGGTGGACTCATCGCCAAAAGTTTATTTGTATACCCTACACCACTACTATGATAACTTAGTGCATTTGTTTGAAATACAAGAAGGAAGAGAGATAGACCCATTGATAAGTATGCCGATCGACTTAAAATCACTTTCTGATTCGATTTACCTATGTCCATCTGTCTGTCTGTCCGTCTGTCCATGTTAATTTGTGTACAAACTATAGGTCGCAATGTTCATCCGATCATCTTCAAATTTAGCTCATACATCTTTTTTTTGGCGTAGAGACAAAACCTGTTGAAATTGGAAAAAAACGTATCAGTTTTGGATACAGCCTCCATATATATGCTCATTCGATTTGGTAATCAATTTTATCGAAATTTTCCAGGAAGCATTTTCTCTTGACTCTTGACATTACTGGCGAATTTCATAGATATCGGTTCAGATTTAGATATAGATCTGATCTTATATATAAAATTCAATTTGACCTTTAAATTTTCACAGATTGTGTAATTTGGTCTGGAAGGGAACATAGGCTATATAATTTTCTGATATCGGGAGGGTAGCGGACCCTTCCCCTTACCCCAAAAGTACTACCCAAAAATAAAAGTCAACCGATCGGGACAATGTGGGATTGAAATGAAAGGTTTTCAAGAGTAGAGTACGAATTTCATAATAAAAGATGGGTCCAAGTACCTGGGGGGCCGCCCCAGCCCCGAAACCCCTTAAAATAGATTTATTTGACGATCATGACAATATGGGACTCAACTGAAAGGCAGATCAAATGAAAAGTAGATTACGAATATGGTAAGAAAGTAGGAATAGGCTTTATAATTTATTGATAATGAAAGGGGGGGGGGGGGCCTCCATCGTTATCCCTAAAACATCACCCAAAATGAAAAGTGGACCGATAAGGACAATATGGGTATTAAATGAAAAGTATGCGGGAGTAGATAACGAATCTGGCATACAAATTCATGTGAAGTATAGGGGGTTAACCCACCCCCACAAAAACGCCAAAAATGGGCACATTAACCAATCACAGATATATGGGACTCGTTTTGTTTGTTCCGTATAGACTGAAAAACGGCAGAACCGATTTTTTCGAAATGTTCCCATATTGTGTAGGTTGGTCGAAAGGGAAACATAGGCTTTATAATTTTTCGGTATCCGAAGGGGGACGGACCCTCCCCCTTATTCCAAAAACACAACCCAAAATCAAAAGTGGATCGTGACAATGTGTATCAAATGAAAGGTTTTGGAGAATAAAATGCGAATATGGTATTGAAATTTGAGTCTAAGTACCCATCGGGCCGCTCTAGTCCCAATATTGCCCCAAACTGACATATTGGACGTTTATTTCAATATGGGGCTCCAATGAAAAGTATTCGGGAGTAGATTTCCAATCTGGCATACAAAATCAGTTCGAAGTATAGGGGGTCACTTCACCCCTCAAAAAGGCCATTAGACCCATTATGCTTATATGATACTTGGCTGAATCGATTTGCTTACAATTTTCATAGATTGTGTACGTTTGTCTGGAAGGATTTACAATTTTTAGATATCGGGTAGAGGCAGACCCTCCCCCTTATCCCAAAAACGCCACCTATATCCGAAACTGGTCCCTTGGGCACAATAAGGGTTGGAGACCAGAAAACGAATATGGTATTAAAATTTGGGTTCAAGTGCCCAGCGGGTCGATTTCTTCTCAGGTATTGTGATAGTCGTAGAGGAAAGCGTTGTAAATAAATGCGCATGCATGAAAATCGCCCGATTTTCACTCCTAGAGCCACTGGAATATCCAACGTCACTCACAACTCTCTCGTGCCAAAGTGCATACCCTTTTCCAACTTCCTTCTGACCTTTTTTCCTGCATTGGCTTTTGAAAAACTAGCGCCTTTTGTCCATTTTCAGACGATTAAATGTTCATCCATTGAATTTGCTGAACCGAAGTGAAGTGATGACGCTGATGGTGCCGCTGATAGTGTTGACTGCTGCCACCGTTATTGTTGCACTGTGGCAGCATTTGCGGCTGGCGGCATGTTGCAATCGCAACAGCAGACCGCAAAACGATGTGGTACACATGGTCATGTGTTTGGTGTTTGGTGTTGCACTACCACCACGCTCATTGCTCACGCTCAAAAGCCCAAAACGCTTAAGATGTATGCGCAAAGTAATAATAATAAATTTTAAGATAAAGCAAAACAAACACAAGAGACGAAAAAAAAACATAAAAATAGCGCTTACACACAATGCCAGCCAACAACTTCAACAACATTCGCCAAACGTCCCTTCAACCGAAATTCTGTAACAACAACATCGTTAAAATGCCTAAGCATTGGCATTGCCAGGGAAATGTTTTCTTGCTGTTTTTTTTTTTTTGCTAACCAAATAAAAATCGTTTTTAAAGGAATTTTTTTTTTCATAAAACTAAGGCAAATAAAAACATTTGCCCTGCCCCTCCCCATTTTCCAACGTTTACATGAAAATTCTTGCCGTCATTATGGTTGAAGTGTGCACTGTTGCTCTAATGTTGTTTTTTGTTGTGAGCACGGTCAGACATGCAAACAACACAAAAATAATTAACTGGAATTGGTGCATAAATATGTCAATATGTTCTCACAAAGAATTTGCTTTGATGTTTTTTCTTTTCACCATCACCATGTGCCTTTTGTTTAGAACATCAGCTCAGGAGGCTGGCAGTTCGTGCAAACAAAAGACTTAAGAAACGAACACCATTACAAGTGAAAATATTTTTATTGGAATTCTTTGGTGGATGAAAATATTCGACATAAACATGAAATTTCCCCATTAAGGAGAGCATAAAGTCTAATTTGATCAAACATGTCTGAAATCATTGCTTTGGGAAAATTCTTTAAGAATAAAGGAAGCAAATGGAAACCCAATAAGCTGGGCAGGGGTGAATTTTAGATACCCAGAATCTGAATGTTTATAGAAAATGAAGTAGAAACCAAGTCGAGGAATATTTATTTTAAGGCTACATAAAAAAATAAGAAGCGCATGCATTTGGGAGGAACTACTCTTTTCAAAGCTTCTGTTAACATTAACAAGTAAAAGCGTGCTAAGTTCGGCCGGGCCGAATCTTATATATCCTCCACCATGGATCGCATTTGTCGAGTTCTTTTCCCTGCATCTCTTCTTAGGCAAAACAGGATATAAGAAAAGATTTGCTCTGCTTTTAGAGCGATATCAAGATATGATCCCGTTTGGACCACATTTAAATTATATGTTGGAGACCTGTGTAAAATGTCAGCCAATTCGAATAAGAATTGCGCCCTTTGGGGACACAAGAAGTAAAATAGGGAGATCGATTTATATGGGAGCTTTATCGGGTTATAGACCGATTTAGACCATATTAAACACGTATGTTGATGGTCATGAGAGGATCCGTCGTACAAAATTTCAGGCAAATCGGATAACAATTGCGACCACTAGAGGCTCAAGAAGTCAAGATCCCAGATCGGTTTATATGGCAACTATATCAGGTTATGAACCGATTTGAACCTTATTTGACACAGTTATTGAAAGTAAGAATAAAATACGTCATACGAAATTTCAGCCAAATCGGATAGGAATTGCGCCCTCCAGAAGCTCAAGAAGTCAAGTCCCCAGATCTGTTTATATGACAGCAATATCAGGTTATGAACCGACTTAAACCATACTTGGCACAGTTGTTTGATGTCATAACAAAATACTTCGTGCAAAAATTCATTCAACTCGGATAAGAATTGCGCCCTCTAGAGGATCAAGAAGTCAAGACCCAAGATCGGTTTATATGGCAGCTATATCAAGTTATTACCCGATTTAAACCATACTTCGCACAGTTGTTGGATATCATAACAAAACACGTCGTGCAAAATTTCATTCCAATCGGATAAGAATTGCGCACTCTAGAGGCTCAAGAAGTCAAGACCCAAGATCTGTTTAGATGACAGCTAAATCAGGTTATTAACCGATTTGAACCATACTGGGCACAGATGTTGGATATCATAACAAAACAAGTCGTGCAAAATTTCATTCTAATCGGATAAGAATTGCGCACTGTAGAGGCTCAAGAAGTCAAGACCCAAGATCGGTTTATATGAGAGCTATATCAGGTTATGAACCGATATGAACCATACTTAGCACAGTTGTTGGATATCATTACAAAGCACATCATGCAAAATTTTATTCCAATCTGATAAGAATTGCGCCCTCTAGGGGTTCAATAAGTCAAGACCCAAGATCTGTTTAGATGACAGCTAAATCAGGTTATTAACCGATTTGAACCATACTTGGCACAGTTGTTGGATATCATTACAAAGCACATCATACAAAATTTTATTCCAATCTGATAAGAATTGCGCCCTCTAGGGGTTCAATAAGTCAAGACCCAAGATCGGTTTATATGGCAGCTATATCAATTTACAATACAAACCGACCTACACTAATAAAAAGTATTTGTGCAAAATTTCAAGCGGCTAGCTTTACTCCTTCGGAAGTTAGCGTGCTTTCGACGGACAGACGGACGGACGGACGGATATGGCTAGATCGACATAAAATGTAACGACGATCAAGAATATATATACTTTATGGGGTCTCAGACAAATATTTCGAGTAGTTACAAACAGAATGACGAAATTAGTATACCCCCCATCCTATGGTGGAGGGTATAACAAAATTTATACTGAAGAAGGACATAGAGTGACCTAACACAACTCGCTGTCCCAAGTTTCAGCAAAATCGGATAATAAATATGGCTTTTATGGGTCTAAGACCTTAAATCGGCGGATCGGTCTATGTGGGCTATATCGAGATATAGTCCGATATAGCTCATCTTTGAACTATGGACAAAAAAAAAGAATCTGTGCAAAGTTTTGGCTCAATATCTCTATTTTTAAAAACTGTAGAGGCAGAAAATTGGAGTACTACTCACATATATAGACTGGAGCTTCAAAATCATCCCTGGAGCTACTGGACCGTGTACAGAGGAGAGCGACGGCGTTGATTGTAGACAGTGTGGTATGCAACTCTATTGCCTCCCTTGAACATCGTCGCAAGATGGATTGTTTGGCGCTGTTCTATCGTTACTTTCATGATGTATGTTCGTCAGATATTCGTTTTCTTATTCCTGATGATGTTTGTCAGCAATACTAGACATTCCAGGAACACACACCCGTTAGTAATTGATTGGCCAACGGACCAGACAATGCATTATAGAGAGAATTCCTATTTCGCCCGAGCGGTTCGTATGTGAAATTGGCTTTCGGGTTATGTTTTTCCCACCCACTATGACAAACAGAGATTTAAGACAAATGTCAATAAAGACTTAAATTATAGACCAAACTGACGACGTTTGACTGTGAAACAAACGTTGCCAAGCTTTTTAAACCAGAGTTGCCAAAAAGATTATAGTTAAAAAATCACCCTTTATTTAAGCAACTGAGGAAAACAATTCTAATCGATCCATTGAAATTTCATGTTTTGACCCCCCAATATCCTATTTTAGTTTCTGCCTGTAAAGAGAATCTGTACGAAGAACTTGGCAATGCGATCTATGGTGGAGGGTATATAAGATTCGGTCCAGCGAAGTTAACACTCTTTTACTTGTTTTTAAATTATTATTGCAACATGATATCCGGGAATAACAAGACACAAGTTAAAGTTAAAAGTTAGCATGATGTTCAAAAACTGCCCACAGTTATTTTAAGTTGCCTTCTAACAACTGACATACGAATATGTAAAAACAATTGAATTACACATCCAAAAACTATGCTTACAACAGAACGGAAGTCTAAGACCGAAAAATCCAAAGTAATTTGCCATTTAAAACAAAAAACACTCGCAGTAATTGTAAAATTGTAAAATTAAGCTGCTCATTCAGCAGCATAATGACCAAAACGTGAAGACGGAGATGATAAAACAATAGCCAAATTACCAAATGTATTTGCTGGTCATTATTTGCTCATCAGTTGAAAGATTAGTTGGGAAATTTGTCAAAAGTTGGGTTTAATGGCCAAAGTCAGACTGCCATGGAAGAGGTGGTCTTACATCATAGCCTATATGCAAAGGAATTAAGAGAAGCATCTTGAAAGGGCGCATGCATGTATGTATGAGATGCATTGCGTTTCTCATTGTTTCGTTTGGGCTTATTTAAAACAAAAACTCTTCCTTTTTGTTAACTCTTGTAGAAGTTATTGTGTAATCATCAAATGGCACACAACCAACCAACCAGCAGCCTATATCATCATATTCCCATAAGCCAAGCTCCTACAGCCACATAGTGCGTAATACCCTCTCAAAGCTATTGCATGCTGAATAAAATTATATAAAACCATGCGTTCGTTATTACTTTTCCCCTGGCTACTCCTGTTGCTGTTGCTTTAGAAGAGATGTGATTTTTTCCTCCTTCAATTATTTCGAAGCTTAGTTTTAAACATGACTCTTAATGTGGTGGCACTATCATGTGGCCATGCCATAAGAAAGTTGCACAAACGGTCCACTTCCTGAAATGTTGTTCACCATGTTTCCAGCTCTTATTACCTACTTTTGCCTGTTAAGCGAATGTTTGGTGTTTGAGTTTCTTTCATGGTGCTAACTTTAGACCATGTTTTCGCCTCCAATTTGGGTTAAATATTTTAATGACACTTACACGATAAACCCATTTTTCTTGCGACTTTCGCATATAAAAAAAAACACCAAAATAAACTATCACTGCCAACACATTGACAGTCATGCCTATGGGGCATATAAAGCAAACAAGGAAAAATAACTTAATTTTTGCCAGTACTTCCAGGAAGACATATTTCTTTTATTTTGTAATTTTTTCCCCCTGTATAATTTTATGTTTTTCATTAATACGCTGATGTTTATCACCTAATTAGTAAAAATAGTTTTTTTTTTTTTGATTATCTTTCTTTCAACACTTATGTTTTTGTTTTTGTGGTCTTTTCAGATGGTTCATGTAGTTTTCCTGGTTCACCGGCCCACAGCACCGTGGTATTCTCCAATGCCAATTTGACAGACAGCACGGTTGCCTCATATTCCTGCGAAAGAGGTTTTGAGCTGCTGGGTCCAGCTCGCAGAGTTTGTGATAAGGGTGTATGGTTGCCCGAAGGAATACCATTTTGTGGTGAGTCTATGTGATTTTTTTTAACAAATAATGAATGTTACGCAGAACATTTATAAAAATTGTGTTAAGTTGTTGATAAGAAAAAAAAAACTTAGCTCAATATCCACGCACATATGGGTTGCCCAAAAAGTAATTGCGGATTTTTTAAAAGAAAGTAAATGCATTTTTAATAAAACTTGGAATGAACTTTAATCAAATATACTTTTTTACACTTTTTTTCTAAAGCAAGCTAAAAGTAACAGCTGATAACTGACAGAAGAAAGAATGCAATTACAGAGTCACAAGCTTTGAAAAAATTTGTCAACGCTAGCTATATGAAAAATCCGCAATTACTTTTTGGGCAACCCAATAAATAGTTTTGTTTCAATCGGTGCTGTATTAATTACTCTAGCTAAACTTGAATTTCTGTGAGTTTTTTAACAACACTCGCAACAAAAATTGCCAAAGCAGGTTTGTAATAACCATTTTTATGTTACTTACTTTTCATATTGCTTAAAATAGAATGAAGAGGCTACCCCAGATATAAAAATGGCAAACTCGAACTCTACTCCAAAAATGGGTTTCAATTGTGAAATTAATGATTCCAATTAATTTTTTAATTGAAACTGCTTCAATCACAAAAATGATAATATCAATCAAAGTATTTAAAAAATGTGATTGAAAATGTTTCAATTATAAGAATTGAAAATGCATACCTTATGCCCCATAGCAACTATATCGAAATAAGTTCCGATTTGGACCGAATACTAATAAGTACAAGTCATTGTTCAGTTACGTATATCTACATCTGAACCGATTTAAACCAAGTTGCAGAAAAATGTCGAAGAGCCCAACACAACTCACTGTCCCAAATTTCGGTGACATCGGTCAATAAATGCGCCTTAAATAGGCCCAAAACTTTAAACCGAGAGATCGGTCTATATGTCAGCTATATCCAAATCTGGACCGATCTGAACCAAATTGAAGAAGAATGTCGAAGGGCTTATCTTAATTCAATGTCCCAAATTTCGGCGATATCGGTTACTAAATGCGCCTTTATCGGCCCAAATCGAGATCGGTCTATATGACAGCTATATCCAAATCAGGACCGATCTAGACCAAATTATAGAAGGAAGTCGAAGGACCTAACACAACTCACTGTCCAAAATTTCGGCGACATCGGACAATAAATGCGCCTTTATGGGTCTAAAGCCTTAAATCGAGAGATCAGTCTATATGGCAGCTATATCGAAATCTCGACCGATCTAGACCAAATTGAAGAAGGATGTCGAAGGGCCTAACACAACTCACTGTCCAAAATTTCGGCGACATCGGTTAATAAATGCGTCTTTGTGGGCCCAATACCTTAAATCGAGAGATCGGTCTATATGAGAGCTATATCCAAATCTGGGCCGATTTAGGCCAAGTTTCAGAGAAATGTCGAGTAACACAACTCACAGTCCCAAATTTCGGCGCAATTAGTCAATAAATGCGCCTTTTATGGGCCCAAAACCTTAAATCGTGAGATCGGTCTATATGGCAGCTATATCCAAATCTGGACCGATCTGGGCCAAATTGAAGAAGAATATCGAAGGGCCTAACACAACTCACTGTCTCAAATTTCACCGAAATCGGATAATAAATGTGGCTTTTATGGGCCTACGACCCTAAATCGGCTGATCGGTCTATATGGCACCTATATATATAGGCGACGTATGAACCACGAGCTGTATGGCCTTAGACCCTAAATCAGAGTATCGGTCTATATGCCAGCTATGTCCAAATCTGAACCGATCTGAGCCAAATTGACGAATGATGTTGAAGGGCCTAACACAACTCACTGTCCCAAATTTCAGCAAAATCGGTTAATAAATGTGGCTCTGATTGGCCTAAGACCCTAAATCGGTGGATCGGTCTATATGGGGACTGTATCCAAATCTGGACCGATCTGGGCCAAATTGAAAAGGGATATTGGCCCAGATTTCAGCAAAATGTAGATAATAAATGTGGCTTTTATGGGCCTAAGACTCTAAATCGGCGGATCGCTATATCCAAATCTGGACCGATTTGGTCCAAATTGAAGAAGAATATCGAAGGGCCTAACACAACTCACTGTCTCAAATTTCACCGAAATCGGATAATAAATGTGGCTTTTATGGGCCTACGACCCTAAATCGGCTGATCGGTCTATATGGCACCTATATATATAGGCGACGTATGAACCACGAGCTGTATGGCCTTAGACCCTAAATCAGAGTATCGGTCTATATGCCAGCTATGTCCAAATCTGAACCGATCTGAGCCAAATTGACGAATGATGTTGAAGGGCCTAACAAAACTCACTGTCCCAAATTTCAACAAAATCAGATAATAAATGTGGCTTTTATTGGCCTAAGACTCTAAATCGGCAGATCGGTCTATATGGGGGCTATATCAAGATATAGTCCGATATAGCCCATCTTCGAACTTAACCTGCTTATGGACAAAAAAAGTATCTGTGAATTCAACAGACAGACGGACGGACATGTCTAGATCGTCTTAGATTTTTATGCTGATCAAGAATATATATACTTTATAGGGTCAGAAATGGATTTTTCGATGTGTTGCAAACGGAATGACAAAATGAATATACCCCCATCCTTCGGTAGTGGGTATAAAAACTTAATCATTGCTGTACAGGAAGATTCAACCCTATACTAGATTTTTTTCTATATATCTCACAAATAAATAATGTTTCTTAAAGTATTTCTCTCATTATGAGCTCATGTCAAAGTCTTTTCTTTAAAATTTTAACTCTCTCACATCTACAATTTGTGCATCTAGCCCTAAATAAACGTTGGCATTATGCTACGCCAAATCAATTGTTTGACACCTGCTTTGAATAGAAAAATGTTGCAATTAAACACAATTTTCACTTTCTTTAGGTCTGTCTGTCTGTTGATGAATTCAACGAACACACCTAACAGAAATATTTTCACCATCACTCAAATAACAAAAATAACCCCCCAAAGCCAAGTCACAAAGTTTGTTGCTTAAGTCTTTTGTTGCAATGCACATGAGAAGTGTAAACCTTGGTGGAAGCAAATGAGAATATAAATGCATGCCACAACTGGTGTAAGGCTAAATAAAATCATTTTATTTGTTATTTATTTATAATTATATGCAATTAAAATTTTAAAATTTATAAAAACGTCAAATGGCAGGCTATTAAATTTCTCTTTAAAGCAATTCTATAAAACACAATTTAATTGGAATGTTTCCTTTTTGATGCCGTATGGAAAAAAAAGAAAAATGCAAAACAAAGAAAATAATGAAAATGACTGACAAGAGGAAAAACAGCCTTAACCAAATCTCCCCTGTCAATTTTCCAGAAATTTCACATATCACATCACATTATAGACATTCAAATGTCGAGTAAGCGTTACTGAATTCAAAACAAAGTATGTCGGCTTTTGTTTTTGGTTTGTAATGAACCAAAAACTGTTGAGAATACTACTGTGGCACAAATTTTATTTTTTTTTAACAAAACTGGAGCAGAAGTTAAAATCGAAAAGTTGATCTAGTTTAAGCACTTGGTCGTGTAGCATGTGCTACATGCATACCCTAGTTCGTTTTCTAGAAGATGGAGGGGGATTTGGTGGTACTCCATAGATCTACAGCATGTAAATGGGAATATTCTCCACAAATATCGATCAGTAAATACATGTTAAACACCACACAAATGGCAGCACGTAAGAGAAACAGAACAACAGACCAACAAAACCAAAATGAAAAAACTTCAAAAGACAGAAAGCAAAAATTGACCCACATTGACTGTGGTGGCCACCAAAGAGATGGCATGAACCGCACATTCTTCATCTCCAGTAAACTGGGACTATTATAGACAAAATTGTGTTTTGGTTTTTTTTGTCTGTTCGGTTCGGTTTCTTGACCAACAAAATATTTAAACGGGGGAGCAATTTAATTTTATATCTCTTGTTATAAAATGACTACTTGGTGACTGCTGTCTGACTGACTAAAGTAAGTCAGCCATGCAATTTAACTAAAAAACGTGCAGTTTTCTTATACAAATATTGGCAATGCGTAAAGCCTAGCCTTAAAAATTTGCAGTTATGCCGTAGTGCAGAAATGACCCTATTATTGAGCAAAAGAATTATAGCTGCCTTATAAAGCAGGAAAATCATTTAATTAGGGGTCTAGACAGAAGAAAATATTTTTGAAGAATATAAATCCAGAAAGTCTGGCAATCAAGAAACACATTCAAAAACATAACCATTGCGTAATTTTTTACAGAACATTTTTATACCCTCCACCATAGGATGGGAGGTATACTAATTTCGTCATTCTGTTTGCAACTACTCGAAATATTCGTCTGAGACCCCATAATGTACATATATTCTTGATCATCGGGAGATTTTATGTCGATCTAGCCATGTCCGTCCGTCTGTCCGTCCGTCCGTACATCTGTCTGTCGAAAGCACGCTAGCTTCCGAAGGAGTAAAGCTATTCGCTTGAAATTTTGCACAAATACTTCTTATTAGTGTAGGTCGATTGGTATTGAAAATGGGCCATATCGGTCCATATTTTGATATAGCTGCCATATAAACCGATCTTGGGTCTTGACTCCTTGAGCCTCTAGAGGGCGCAATTCTTATCCGATTTGAATGAATTTTTGCACGAAGCATTTTGTTATGATATCCAACAACTGTGCCAAGTATGGTTGAAATCGGTTCATAACCTGATATAGCTGTCAAGTCCCCAGATCTGTTATCTGGGGACTTGACTTCTTGAGCTTCTAGAGCGCGCAATTCCTATCCGATTTGGCTGAAATTTTGCATGACGTATTTTATTATGACTTTCAACAACTGTGCCAATTAAGGTTCAAATCGGTTCATAGCCTGATATAGATGTCATATAAACCGATCTGGGATCTTGACTTCTTGAGCCCCTAGAGGTCGCAATTATTATCCGATTTGCTTGAAATTGAGTACGACGGATTCTCTCATGACCATCAACATACGTGTTTATTATGGTCTGAATCGGTCTATAGCCCGATACAGCTCCCATATAAATCGATCTCTCTATTTTACTTCTTGTGCCCCCAAAGGTCGCAATTCTTATTCGAATTGGCTGACATTTTACACAGGTCTCCAACATATAATTGTGGTCAAAACCGGATATCGCTCTAATAGCAGAGCAAATCCTTTTTTGCCTAAGAAGATATGCCGGGAAAAGAAGATATCTCCCGATGATATAACGGCTTAGTGGCAATCCACTGCCCACTTCATGGAAAATGTTTCGAAATCTCTACTTGAGTACAGGAAGCCTTAAATCGAGAGATCGGTCTGAATGGCAGCTATATCAAAATATGGGTGGATATATGTCATATTGCAGGAAAATGTCGAAGGGCATAACACAACTCACTGTCCCAAATATCGGCGACATCCGATATGCGCCTTTTATGGGTCCAAAATCTTAAATCAAGAGATCCGTCTAAATGGCAGCTATATCCAAATCTGGACCGATCTGAGCCAAATTTAAGAAGGATGTCGAAGGCTCTAACACAGCTCACTGTCCCAAATTTCGGCGACATTGGACAATAAAAGCGCTTTTTATGACCCCAAAACCTTAAACCGAGAGATCGGTCTATATGACAGCAATATCGAAATCTGGACCGACCTTTTATGGGTCCAAGACTTTACATCGAGAGATCGGTCGATATGGCAGCTGTAACCGATCTGGGCCAAATTGAAGAGGGATATTGATTGGGCTAACACAACTCACTGTCCCAATTTTGGCTTTTATAGGCCTCAGATCCTAAATCGGATCGGATCGGTCTATATGGGGGCTATATCAAGATATAGTCCGATATAGCCCATCTTCGAACTTAACCTGCTTATGGACAAAAAAAAAGAATCTGTGCAAAGTTTCAGCTCAATATCTCTATTTTTAAAGACTGTAGCGTGATTTCAACTGACAGACGAACAGTCAGACGGACGGACATGGCTACATCGTCTTAGATTTTTACGCTCATCAAGAATATATTTATATTATAGGGTCGGAAATGGATGTTTCGATGTGTTGCAAACGGAATGACAAAATGAATATACCCCCATCTTTTGGTGGTGGGTATAAAAGAGAAATCTGGTAACTGGAACAGATAGTGTGCTGAGGATATGGAAAGAACATTTTATCCAGCTGCAAGTGTTCGACCATGGCGGCGAAGATGATATGGCAGAACCAACCCCTAATGATGGTATAGAATGTTTACCTCCTAGTCAGATTGAGCTCCAAGTAGCTGTGCCCCAACTGAAGAACAAAAAAGCAGCAGGAGCTGACAGGTTGCCCCCTGAACTATTTAAGACCGGAGGCGACACGCTGATAAGGCGTTTGCATCAGCTATCTAAGGGTATCTGGCTAAAATAACACATACCCGATGATTAAAACCTCAACAAACTATGTCCCGTACACAACTACTACAGAGGAATAAGGAGGAGGAGGAGCTACTACAGAGGAATAAGTCTCCTCTCCATCGCATACAATATACTCTTGAGCGTACTGAGTGAAAGATGAAAGCCTTAAGTCAATGAGATATTTGGGCCCTATCAATGCGGCTTTAGACCTGAAAATTCCACCCTACACCAGATATTCACACTGCGCCAAATTCTGAAAAACGATACGAGAAGGACAAATCAACACCAACCACTTTTTTGTTGACTACAAAGCCGCTTTCGGTAGCCTTGCCCCTTCAAACATTGTCTGAGTTTGGTATCCCTGCAAAATTAATAAGACTCTACAGGATGACACTTGCTGAAACACGTTCCTCAGTAAGAATAGGAAAGAATATCGCCGAACCATTCAATACCAAACGAAGTTCTAGGCAAGGAGACAGCTAATTTCTTTAATATCCTGCTCACAAGAGAACGCATGCTACTCGCCTATGTCGACGACATCGATATCATAGGTTGGCTACCGGATTTAGTAACTGCAGCCTTTGAAAGAATCGATAGAGAGTCAATGGAAATGTATTTGGCAGTAAATGGAGTTAAGACAAAATAGATGGTATCAACAACCAAAACGCCTGGTACAACCGATCAGATAAAGAAAATGGAGAAAGTCGGTAATAACAAATTTGAGATAGACAGTAACTTTATCTACATCGGCACCGCCGTAACCGACCCTAATGACACCGGTTTTGAAATAAAGCGAAGAATAATGCTGGCAAACAGATGCTATTTTGGACTAAGTAAGCTGTTTAGAAACAAGCCACCTCTCGACAGACGAAGACTACACTTTACAAGACACTGATACTGCCCTGGTTCTGAAGCATGGGTACTTGTGAAAGCAGATAAGACATTGGTGTGTTTGAGAGAAAGATTCTTCGTAAAATATATGGACCAGTTTGCGTTAATGGAGAATATAGGCGTCGAATGAATCGCGAGCTATATGAGCTGTATGACGACGATAGCATAGTTCAACGTATCAAAATAACACGGTTGCATTGGCTAGGCCATGTTGTCAGAATGGAAGAAGAAGCTCTAGCAATGAAGTCTATTGGAAGGCAAACACGGTAGTACACGCAAACCGGAAAGATCAAAACCCGATGGAAAGATCAAGTGGTAGGAGACACATCGAAACTTCGTGCCAGAGATTTTAGAATAAGTGCAGAAGATCCAGGCGCCTGGAACGCAATTCTACGTTCGGCTAGTGGAACAAATGCTCTGTCATAGCCAATTTAAGTATAGTAAGTAAGTAATACTGGTGACATTTGTGAGTTACTGTATCATTTGGTATGGCAGCCATATAAAAACTTCTCCACAAAAGGTGTCGCACTGCGGCTTGCCGGTCAGACTGGGCTATAAAAAGGAGGACCCTTATCATTGAGCTTTAACTTGGATCGGACAACACTCATTGAAGTTTACCCCTATTCCTTAACGGAATATTCATGGGCTAATTTGCAAAGAGTCAAAAGAAAATCCATCCTGTAAATTTTCGAGAGTCTGAGTCTGAGTCTGAAACGGTTTCGACAAAAATCTGCACGATAGAATTAAACATTTTGAGAAGATCGGTTGATAAATGCGCTTCCAAAGGCTCTGGAAGGGATCCGTGCGAAGTATATATATAGTTTCTATATCTAACTCTGAACCGATTTCTCTCAAATTCACTTGTAAAGTCGAAAGTCATAAGAAATAACTCCGTGCAAAATTGCGTGAGAATCGATTAACAAATGACAATATTATTGCATTATTAGTCTAAATAGGACGAACATATATATGGGAGCTTTATTCAAATCTGAACCGATATCTTCTTATTTCTAAAGGCTTCGTCTCCAGGCCACAAAATATTCCTGTACCAAGTCTCAAGACGATTTGACGAACAATGCGACTTGTGCTTTATACATATTTTAACATGGACAGAAAGACGAGCGGACCGACAGACGAGCGGACATATAGACGAGCGGACAGGCAGACGGCCATTGCTAAATCAGAAAGTGATTATAAATCTATCACACCCTCCTCCTTATCATAATTTTCAAAAAATCCCCCAACAATATATATTTCCCGAAAATGGCAATATGGGGTTCAAATGAAAGGTAGTTTGGGAATAGGGCACCCCCTTAACACTCCCCCCATACGGAAATATTTTTCCACTAAGCAGTATGGGAATGAACGATATTTGGGGATAGAACATTATTCTGGCATCAACATTCGGGACCAAGTGACTAAAGACCGCCCCACCCCCCATAACACCCCCAAATAGGATATATTTGCTGATTTAAGAATAGAACACCATGCTGATATTTTTCAGGCACCACCCTCTAAACTCCTCGCCCAAACCGGACATATTTGCGAATTATACCAATAAGTAGGTTGAACGAAAGGTATGGAAAACTAATTTGATATTAAATTTTGGGGACAAGTGTTTTTGGGGACAAGTGTTTTTGGGGGTGCCCCATACCATAAACTCCCCCTAAACCAGATATACATATAAAGCGACCATGGCAATACTTCGAATAAAAGGTATTCGGGGCAAATGGTTTGATGGTGGACCAACGCAGCAACAAAGCAAAACTGAAAATATTTACCGACTAAGTCAATATGGTACTCAAATGAAAGCTACTTGAGAGTGTAGAACGAATTTTTATATCCTTATTCGGAGCGAAATAACTGCGGTGACGTCCCACTCCCAAATTATCCATAGGAATATTTGGCTTTAATAAACCCTTTTATGAATATTTAACCTGGTTAAGCTTGTGGTTATGATAATTTAACGTTAAAGGCTTTAAAAGTGCAATAACTTTTTAATAATCCCTTTAGCCGAGATTTTTAAAAAAAGTTTATTTGATAAAAGTTCATTCTAAGTTTTATTAAAAATGCATTTACTTTCTTGTAAAAAATCCGCAATTACTTTTTGGGCAACCCAATATTTAAGGACCATTATTGTTTGCTATTTATGACAATGACCTTATAAATCTCCATTTGACTGGTAGGGTGTTCATATATGCCGATGACATTTACGTCCCACTACTTCCTTGTTTTACTACATGGTAAAATGTCACACATTTTTATAAAAAATCATTAAAACTTCAACAATAGTATAAGAAAACAAACAAATCCGATAATTTCCCACCAAATCCCTTCTAAAATTTATGGCTTTACATTTTATCACTTTCTTTTAAGCCATGCAGACAGACGGTCAGTAACAATAACACCAACAACGTCATTGACTTAATCTGCCATAAAATTTGTTTAAATTTCTTTTAATGGTCAACAATTTGACCGGGTGGGTGTTGGTGTTGGAACTCAAGCAAATAACAAACTCATTTAGCATTTAAACGATTCATTTCGTTGTCTTTCCTCTTTTTCATGCTCCTCCTTCCACAAAAAAACACATTAAATAAAACTATTTAATATTCTCAGATTATACAAAAATCTCCACCCAGTGTCGTGAAAAAATCTCAACAACTACAACAAGATTGGGCACAAAATTAGCATATCAAATGACAAACCCAAAAAAATAAACATTTACAAATGTCAGCATTAAAAAGCCATAGAGCTTCAACAATTTCTTCCACAAATGAAAGAAGAAAGTTATGCTGAAGAAGCCTCCCAAAAAAAAATGAGAGAAAAAGACTATATTTAACCAAATTACAAAGTTGCTCAAAGTCATGACACAAATTCTTTAGCAATTTTTTCGGTTGGCTGGTTTGGTTTCTTTACTGTCTTCTCCTAGGGCTTGTTGCCAGCCATGGCAGAAAGAAAAGATCTTCTTTGCAAAGTGTTGGGATTTAGCTATGAACCAACCTAGCTTTGTGGGTTTTGCAAAGAATAGAAAAAGGCAAAGAAATGAAGAAACAACAAGTGTTTTCCTTAATGGCAAACACCTCAACTACTATAACTTGTTCTCCTCCGTTTGGTGAATGCTTGGGTAATTTGTGAAACTACCTTCATTTTCCTCCCATTGAATTATAAGATAATGGCAAGAGTTAGGTGGAGATATAAAAACAGCTGAAAAAAGTTTAAAAATTATGGTTAAAAAAATAAAACTAATTTTATATAAAATAACATTTTATGAAATAAAATAAATAATCAATAAATTTAATTAAAATTTAACGCAATAAAATAACTAAAACAAAATAAAGTTAAATAAAATAAAATAAAAATAAAGTTAAATAAAATAAGATAAAATAAAATAAAATGAAATAAAATAAAATAAAATAAAATAAAATAAAATAAAATAAAATAAAATAAAATAAAATAAACTAAAATAAAATAAAATAAAATAAAATAAAATAAAATAAAATAAACTAAAATAAAATAAAATAAAATAAAATAAAATAAAATAAAATAAAATAAAATAAAATAAAATAAAATAAAATAAAATAAAATAAAATAAAATAAAATAAAATAAAATAAAATAAAATAAAATAAAATAAACTAAAATAAAATAAAATAAAATAAAATAAAATAAAATAAAATAAAATAAAATAAAATAAAATAAAATAAAATAAAATAAAATAAAATAAAATAAAATAAAATAAAATAAAATAAAATAAAATAAAATAAAATAAAATAAAATAAAATAAAATAAAATAAAATAAAATAAAATAAAATAAAATAAAATAAAATAAAATAAAATAAAATAAAATAAAATAAAATAAAATAAAATAAAATAAAATAAAATAAAATAAAATAAAATAAAATAAAATAAAATAAAATAAAATAAAATAAAATAAAATAAAATAAAATAAAATAAAATAAAATAAAATAAAATAAAATAAAATAAAATAAAATAAAATAAAATAAAATAAAATAAAATAAAATAAAACAAAATAAAATAAAATTAAATAAAATATAACAAAATAAAACAAAAAAATATAAAATAAAAAATAAAATAAAAAAAAAAATAAAATAAAATAAAATAAAATAAAATAAAATAAAATAAAATAAAATAAAATAAAATAAAATAAAATAAAATAAAATAAAATAAAATAAAATAAAATAAAATAAAATAAAATAAAATAAAATAAAATAAAATAAAATAAAATAAAATAAAATAAAATAAAATAAAATAAAATAAAATAAAATAAAATAAAATAAAATAAAATAAAATAAAATAAAATAAAATAAAATAAAATAAAATAAAATAAAATAAAATAATATAATATAAAAAAATAAAATAAAATAAAAAAAAATAAAATAAATTAAGATAAAAAAGTAAAATAAAATAAAACAAAAAAAATGAAATAAAAAATAAAAAAAAATAAAATAAATGAAAATAAAATTAAATAAAGTAAAATAAAATACATTAAAATAAAATAAAAAAAAATAAAATAAAATAAAATACATTAACAAAATAAAAAAAAATTTAACCAAATCGAATAATAATTGCGACCTTTAGGATCTAAAAAAGCAAAATAGGGAGATCGGTTTATAGGGGAGCTGTATCAAACTGTTAATCGATTCAGATTCCAGATTTAGATATAGCTGACATATATACAAATGGCCCGATTTTCACTTCTAGAGCCATTGCAAGCGCATTTATTGACTAATATTGCCAAAATTGGGCACAACGCTTTCCTCGATGCCTACCCCAATATCTGAGAAGTTTGGCCAAAATCAGCTCATATTTAGATGTAGCTCCTTTATATATAACAGTTTGAACTTAATTGCCTGAAATTTTAAACGGATTGTTTAACAGCCAAGGTCCATCAAAATTGGTTCGGAATTAGATATAGCTCCCACTTTGTACTTATAGGATTGATGGAGTGTATTATAAAGGCAGCACCGCCCGACTTTTGCCTTTCCTTACTGGTTACTAGAAATTTTATCACAATTCACCCAAATGTCTTCTCTACCCTCGGTGCACCACAAAAATAAACACTTATGCTGTAACTATGAAAAAAAAAAACTTGAACACGTATTCACTAATAATGATGTTGCTGTTCTTTTCACTAGCGGCACTGGCAATGTCACGTTTCATTTAGTCCCCCTACTCTCCGTCTGCGTCATGGGGTATTACAACGCATTATCAACCTTGACCTCCCTCAAAGAAAAAGGAGAACAAACCCAAAACATGTCACAGAACATAGAACGAAACGTGGGAGCATTTAACATAGAAACCTTAAAACCTTAACTCAACAAAATGAATGAAACAAAACTGGTCATCGACAACAGCTACAACAACAATATAACTTGTGCCATTTTCCAGCACTTGCATGAGCCGATGTTTACTTCACAAGATTGTAGTGGCCAACCGCCAAACGCCAACCACCGACCATCAACCAATGAACTTTTACTCCTTCGTGTGAGATTCTGTGGTCTTGGTGATTGTTAGAGGGGAGATACATTGTCTTTTACCACTGACCTACTCTCGGCGCTAGACCACAAAAGTGGTAGGAGGTACTTGGGCCAAGATGCTTTGATAGATCATTATTGGCCGAGGTTGTGGTGAACATAAAGAATAAACAAACAATTGTTTTGTTTATTTGTTGATTGTTTAGATAATTTTCCATTTTTGTCTGTTTTTTTTTTTTTTGACAATCTCAACCATCATTAGAACTATGGGAGAATAATCTCTTTGACAATTCTATAAAGGATTAGCATTTATACGAGAGACAAAATCAAATCTCATTATCTCAATCTTGTGGTTGTTGTGTTAGGTTCGAGTATGTGTATTTTGTTGTTGGTTAATTGTATGAGAATGGCCATAATTGCCCCTACAGCATGTGAATGTGAATGCTTTCTTGTCTTCGCCATCAGACAAATGCTTAGTCATAGATTTTTATTTTTAAATTAACCCTCATTATCAAGGTGTTTGTGGCCTAAGAGAATATAAAATCAAAAAATCATAAGAAATCATTTAAGATTTTTTATGTAAAATAATTGATTATAACGGCATCATTTGTTAGCGTTTAGACAATGAAATAATGTAAAGATTTCGATGATTTCGTGCAAGCACACACCTTTATATTTCGTGCAAGAGTGTGTGATTTTTTTTTTATAGGCCTTTGAGCCTTTTCCGTAAGTTGTCAAAAAACAAGGCATTTGTGTTCAATCTCTTTTTGTTAATGACAATTTAATTTGGATGGTTAAGGGTATATTTCATGCATGATTTTAGGCTTAATCAGTAATCATGCCATTGGGCAAAGTGTGTTAGTGTTAGTTTGAACCATACAATATGGCTAATATTTACTAATATTTGATTTTTAATGAAGATAAAACCTAAGTAAATGATCACTATACAAAATTTATTATCTATATAAAAAAAAAATCAATAAAAACCAGTAAGGAAAGGCAAAAGTCGGGCGGTGCCGACTTTTGCCTTTCCTTACCGTACACCTGCCTTTTAAACACAAGAGTGGGACTATATCTAATTCTGAAATAATATTGATGGACCTCGGCGGATGTATTCAGATAGATTATTAAAATTACTGAATCAAATTTCGAGCAAAGCAAATATGTTCAAAATGTAATTACTACGGTTGACAAATGACGGGAGATGGGAGTTATATCTAAATCTGAACCGAATTCCATCAAACTTTATGGATATTGTGGAATTCGTCGAGGAAAGCGTTGTACAAAATTTTGGGAAGATTGGTCAATAAATGTGCTTGCAGTGGGTCTAGGAGTTAAAATCGGGCGATATATATTTATGTGAGCTATACCTAAATCTGAACAGATTTCTATGAAATTCACCAATAATATCGAGAGTCTTAATTAGGAGAGAATCGGTTAACTAATGACCATTTTATTGCTGTATTACTGCAAATCGGACGAACATATAAATGGGAGCTATATCCAAATCCGAACCGATTTCTATAAAATTCACCAGTAAAATTGAGAATCATAAGAAAATCCTTCCTACCAAATGTCAAGAGAATCGGTTGTCAAATGACCATTTTATTGCATTATTACTGCAAATCGGACGAACATATATATGGAAGCTATATCCAAGTCTGAACCGATTTTTTTCCAATTTCAATACGCTTCGTCTCTAGGTTGAAAAACATGCCCATACCAAATTTGAAGACGATCGGATGAAAATTGCTACCTGTAGTTTGTACACAAATTAACATGGACAGACAGACGGATGGACAGACAGGCAGACAGACGGACATAGCTAAATCAAATCAGAAAGTGATTCTTAGTCGATCGGTATACTTATCAATGGGTCTATCTCTCTTCCTTTTGGGTGTTACAAACTAATTCACTAAGTTATAATACCCTGTACCATAGTAGTGGTGTAGGGTATAACAACAAGTAAAAGCGTGATAATTTCACGAATCTTGGAATCCCTACACCATGGATTCTGCAAAAGATTTATTCAAAATAAATTTAGATGAAGGGCATAATTTTATTCTACTGTCAAACCAGCAAAAATTAGATAGGAGCTATATCAGGTTATATACTGATTTGGACTGTATTTGGCACAGTTGTTGAAAGTCGTAAAAGAACACTACATGCAAAATTTCTGTCAAATCGGACAATAGTTGCGGCTTGTAAGGACTCAAGAAGTCAAATCAGAAGATCGGTTTATATAAGAGCTATATCAGGTTATAGACTAATTTGGACCGTAATAGGCCGAGTTGTTGAAAGTCAGTTTCAACCAAATCGGACAAAAATTGCGGTTTGTAAGGGCTCAAGAAATCAAATCGGGCGATCGGTTTATATGGGAGCTATATCTGGTTATAAACCAATTTGGCCCGTACTAATCACAGTTGTTGGAAATCATAACAGAACACCACATGCAAATTTTCAGCCAAATCTAACAAAAATTGCGGTTTCCAAGAGCTCAATAAGTCAAATCGGGAGATAGTTTTATATGGGAGCTAAATCTAAATATGAACCGATATGACCCATTTGTAGTCCCCAACGACATATATTAATATTAAGTATCTGTGGAAAATTTCAATCGGCTAGCTTTACGCGTTCGACCGCTATCGTGATTTCGATAGACGGACGCACGGACGGACATAGCTAAATCTTCTGTCGATCTAGCCATGTCCGAATATATCGAACACTTTATGGGGTCTTGGACGAATACATCGAAATGTTACAAACGGAATGACTAGATTGGTATACCCCCATCCAATGGCTGGGGAGTATAAAAACAACAAAAATTAAACAAAAGAAAATAAAAACAAGTAAAAAGGCATTAAGTTCGGTCGGGCCTTTTGCCACAATCTGGTGAAATGTGGATAATTTATGCACCCAAATTCGGCACGGACGTTGAGTGGTCTAATAAATTAAGTCACTGTTGAATTTTGTATTTCAGTGAAATCGGATAAAAAATAAAGCTTTTATTGGCTTCAGACCCTTTATCTAAAGATCGATCTGTATGGCAGCTATATCTAAGTATAGTCCGATCTGAACCATATTTGGTTCAGATTTTAGGAGGCTTAAAATAACCCACTGTTTTAAATTTCAGGTAATAAATAAAGCTTTTATGGCCTTCAGGCCCTTTATCGGGAGATCGGTCTATATGACAGCTATATCTTAGTGTAGTCCGATCTGAACCATATTTGGTTCAGATGTCAGGAGGCTTAAAATAACTTATTATTTTAAATTTCATCGAAATCGGGTAATAAATAAAGCTTTTATGTTCTATATGGCAGCTATATCCAAATATAGTCCGATCTGAACCACATTTGGGTCGGATATTCAGAGGCTTAAAACTGCGCACAATTTCAAATTTCAGCGAAATCGGATAAGAAATAAAGTTTTTATGGCCTTCAGACCCTTTATCTAGAGATCGGTCTGTATGGCAGCTATATCTTAGTGTAGTCCGATCTGAACCATATTTGGTTCAGATGTCAGGAGGCTTAAAATAACCCACTGTTTTAAATTTCAACGATATCGGGTACTAAATAAAGCTTTTATGGCCTTCAGACCCTTTATCGGGAGATCGGTCTATATGACAGCTATATCTAAATATGAACCGATCTAATCAATATTTAGGGCAGATGTCGGGAGGCTTAAAATAATTCACTGTTTTAAATTTCAATGATATCGGGTAATAAATAAAGCTTTTATGGGGGCTTCAGGCTCTTTATCGGCAGATCGGTATATATGGCAGCTATATCGGAAATCGGATAAAAAATAAAGCATTTAATGGGCATTACACCCTTTATCGGAAAATCGGTCTATATAGCAGCTATATCTTAATATGGTCCGATTTGGCCCGTTCAAGAACTTAACCAGCGTTCATCAAAAAGTCGTGTCTGTGCCAAATTTCATATCTCAATTTTTGAAGGCTCTAGAGTGATTACAACAGACACACGGACATCGTTAAATCGTCTTAGAATTTTATGACGATCTGAAATATATATACTTTGTAGGATCGGAAATTGATATTTCGATGTGTTGCAAACAGAATGACTAAATGAATATAACCCCTATCCTACGGTGGTGGGTATAATAAAGTTTTTAGTAATCACCTACTTGTATATATATATGATCCTAATTTCGTCAAAATTGGATGAAAAGAGGACAATTTATGAACCTAAAAAGTTTGCTTGGGGAATAGGTATGTAGCTGTATATAGATCGATTTCAAATTCTAGACCGATGTAGACCATATCAGGCAAAGATATCAAAGGATCAAAAACATATCACTGTTTCAAATTTTATTAATACCGGCTAATAAAAACTTCTTTTATGAGACATAAGCCTTCAACCACGGTCGGTCGATAAAATAAAAGGATGTTGAGGCATCCAACATGACTCTGTGTTTCAAATTTCAGTTATTTCGTGTAAAAATGCATTTTATTTGTCCAAAGTCTTAACTTGAGAGAGTGGTATATATAGCACTTGTATCCTAAAATGGACCGATCTGGGCCGTATTTGGCAGACATGTCGTATTGTCTTATGCTCACTGTTGAAAATCTATGGGCAAATGCAAATTTGCCCATGAATATCCCATTAAGGAACTGATGCAAACTTCTTACACATCAATGAGTGCTGTGTGATTCACGTTGATAAGGGACCTCTTTCTTATGGCCGAGTCCGAACGGCGTGACGCTGTGCAACACATCTTTGGGCAGAAATTTCATTTTTGGCACACAAGGGCTGATATATAAGTTTGCGGCCTATGCAATACTATATGTTGCCAGATTCAATGTGACATTTCCATTGAGAAGTTTGACATTTTCTAACATAATCGTACTCAGAAAGTTTAATGGTACTCAAAAAGCTTTACAACTTACTCTAGTTGGAATGGTTGTGAAGCACCATGATCCATTTGACATCTCCTGCTGATGATTTTTCTTGGTCGAAAATGAAATCGCCATATGGGAAACCATTGAAATGCTTCTAGCAACAATACACTTTTTGCTGACTTAAATGTTTTTTGCTATACTATTCTTTGAATAGAAAGTTTTAAACAATGGTCTAAAACCGGAATATATCCTGCAATGGAATCTCAATAAGATTTTAAGACCAAAAAAGATCTTTAAGACGACTTGATTCATAGGCGCTATAGAAAATCAAATCTTGCTACCCTTATTCAAGTCCAACTTATCCGACGATGCTGATCATTTATGTATCAAGTCGCCTTAAATAGCCCTGTCCAAATTCAGATGTGTGCTTTACAACTTACTCTAGTTGGAATGGTTGTAAAGCACCATGATCCATGCTGATGATTTTTCTTGGTCGAAAATGAAATCGCGATATGGGAAGCCAATGAAATGCTTCTAGCAAAAACACAATTTTTGCTGACTTTTAAATGTTTTTTGCTACACTATTGTTTGAATAGAAAGCATTAAACAATGGAATCTCAAAATGTGTTTTATTTGAACTTTGAACAACTTTGCCAACTATGGTCTAAATCGGTTTATAACCTGATATAGCCCCCATATAAACTGATCTTGGATCTTGACTTCTTAAACAGCTAGGGGGTGCAATTATTAACCGATTTGGCTGAATATTTGCATAAAATGTTTTGTTATAACTTCCAACAACAATACCAAGTATGGTTCAAATCGATTCCTAACCTTATATAAACAGCTCCCACATAAACCGATCCTGGATCTTGATGCTTGAATTTCTAAGGGGCGCTATTCTTATACGATATGGCTGAAGTTTTGCATGAAGTGTTTTGTTATGACTCCCACCAACTGTGCTATCTATGGTTCAAATCAGATCACTACCTGATATTGCTGGCAAATAAACCGATCTCGGATCTTGACTTCTAAGATTTTGATTTTTAAGATTTCCTTTACAATACCATTTTTTCTTTGTACCATTGTATCATTGCATCATAAAAAGTGTTAAAAAAACAAATCTTTCTCAAATGAGATCATAAAATATAGCAAGCGGATATGGTGGTCAACGGAAACAAACAACAAGAACCCCCTTTAAGATAATAAAAACAAATGATGAAATTGGTAATGTAAGAAAAGTAATAAAAATATCATTATATCATATAGTCTGGAGTTCGTAGTATTTTAACTTGGCAAAATAATGGAAGTAACTATTCTTTAAAATATGATAACACAAAAGAAGAACTGCAAAAGAATAACAAAGAAGTAAAAGTGCAAAAACTCATTTTTGCCACGTGATGCTAGTAATAACTCAATAAATCCCTAATGTGAAGGCAATAACAGCAGGCAGTTGCCACAAACATCATAAAAAAGTTACTATCACCTAAGCCATCATTATCAAGCTCGTAATAAGACCAGGAGGTTAGGGCTCTAACAAAACAAAATCACTTGTTGCCATTGCTGCAGCATTTTACAGGCCCCCCTTTAACATGCACAGATAAAAGAGTTCGCTGCAACCAAAAGGTGGTAATAAAATAATGGAATAGTTTTTATGTTCTTAGTCTTATCAGGGCAAAGGCAATCTATGGCACAGCAACTGGCACCACATGTGGTGTCGAGTGGTGTGCTGCGAGGCGCTTAGAATTTCAAAGCCAAAACACCATATGTGTAAGCCTCTGCCATAAATATTCAGTAAAAAAAATTTTTTTTTTTTTGCTGCTTCCTCAGCTCTCCGTTTGTGTTACAATTTCAGCGGCAAAGATTTTTGATGATTTTATCTATGCTAGTTGAAGTTTTTTCTTGCTTCTTTCTTTCTTTTTCATTATGAAGTTAAAGTATTTGGAAAGAAAAGAAAAACTGAATTACAAACACGAAACTGCTAAAAGAGGGTTTAATGGCAAAAAAGCAAAAAAAAAACTCTTTGGCAACCTGCAGAGTTACTACTTGGGTATGGTATACCCCCATTTTGTGATCTGTTTTGTTGGCACTGCCTAAGCATGTGAGTGACTATGTGGCAGAATGAATGGGGACTGCCAACATGAGTGTTGGGCTGATATAAATTGCAATTCTTATGGAACAGCATGGCATGCATCTCTAAAATCCATAACTCAGCTTTTTATGTTAACAACAACAAGGAAATATAGACAAGGAGGATTCTTCAGGAGTCCTTCCGAAATTTAACCTTAGATCGAAAAGTGGCCAGTAGTCGAAATTTCTGATGGAAACTCATTAGAAATAAGAAATTTTTCAGAAACTTGAATTGGCTCGCATGCTTGGCGGCTTCTGTGGTAGATTCATATATGAAGAGCATCATCCTGGACAATGCATCTAATAGAGAAACAGACGACAATTTGAAACTCCTATCCGAAGATTCATCAGTATGTGGTGTAAAAAAATGGAGTTTTTGAAAAAAATCTCAAGAAGATCCAAATCGGTGAGTGACTATGTGGAGCATCTTCTAGGCGTTGACATAGGAAATGCTCCAAAGTCTTAACTCCTACCCAGAAGATGGAACTAGCTATAGGAGCGTCTATAATGCTAATAATATAATAATGCCATCATTAACCTGTCTTGTTGTGGTCCAGATGACCGTATAGGTCATCATGAAAAATGCACCTTTTATGCACTCAATACTCTATATCGGTAGATCGGTCTATATGGCAGCTATATCCAAATATAACCCGTTTTTGACGATACTCAACAAAAAAGTTTAGAGGGGTACCAGAACTCGTTGTGCCAAATTTCATCAAAATCGGATGAAAAATTCTCCTTGTATGAGCTCAATACTCTATATTGGGAGATCGGTCTATATGGCAGCTATATCCAAATATGGTCCGATCTGGACCACATTTGACAGGAATAGCAAAGGGGTTTACCAGAACACACTGTGCCAAATTTCATCGAATTCGGATAATAATTTAATCTTTTATGGCCTCAATACTCTATATCTGGAGATCGGGCGGTCGGTCTATTGGGCAGCTATATCCAAATATAGTTCGATCTGGACCACACTTCACAGAAATGGGTAGGGGTCTACCAGAGCTCACTCTGCCATATTTCATCGAAATCGGATGAAAAATTACCAATTTATTGCCTTATGACTTTAGGTCTGGTGATCGGTCTATATAACGGCTATAAATAACTATAAACCGATTTTATGAGATCAGAAGGTCAGATTTATATACAAAAAATACGACATCATCAATATTTTTTTGGAAAATGTTTTGAGCAAAATTATAAATACCCAGCTTTGGGTATAAATGGGTAAATAGCCGGGAATTTACCCAATTTACCGGGTAAATACCCAAAAGGTATTTAGCCGGTAAAAAATGCGACATCATTAAAATTTTTTTTTGCAAAATGTTTTTATATCCAAGATATGAGCAAAATTATAAATACCCAGCTTTGGGTATAAATTGGTAAAAACTAGGGAATTTACCCAATTTACCGGGTAAATACCTTTTAGGTATTTACCGGATATCTTGGGTATTTTTATACCATACCCAGCTTTGGGTATAAATGGGTAAATACCCGAGCATTTACCCAATTTACCGGGTAAATACCTTTTGGGTATTTACCCGTTGCCCATCTCCACGTATAGGATCTTTCCCATTCCTCTAAGAGCCTCGTCTTTCCATCGGTATGTGACTTTTCCACCCGGTTGTTATTGCTCTGATAGCCGTTAGACTATCCTTGAGCACGTTCACCCGCTACATTCCCCCTAAATGAAATCGGCAGTAGAAGGGATTGGATCTACGGTATGGACTTATAACTGTTCCCTTCCCAGCTCGAGACAATCTGTGTAAAACAGATAACAGACGGCTGCTAGGGTTACACCTGACCATTCCTGCATCCTTGGTATTCCTACTTTACAACATCAATCGTTGTTTCAGATATTCACCCCAAAGCGTCTGCCTTTTCATCCCGATTCGGTATCATCCACAGTATTATCCGTCAATAATGCGACCTGCGACCTACATTCTCCAAGGCACTAAAGCACGTAATCGTGGGTGATTCCTCTTCCCTTTCTATATGCATATAGATCTAAAGTCCAAACGACCGTGTCCAGTGTATTAGTCGGGGTTTTATTTAGCCCCATTTTCACCACAACAACTTGTCCCTTACTCTAATGCTGCTCTTACTCTCTACCACGGTACACCATACTACCGATGCGCATGTCATATACGGATGGAACATACTTTAGAACATACCAATAGGCCACCTTGGGATTTATTCGGCATTTATGTGCCGATCCGATTATCATATTTGGACGGAACATACTTTTGTAGAGCCATTAAACCACCTTGGGGCGACATCTATGGGCCTTCGCCACACGCTCCGAAATGTGGTACTGGTACGCAAATTTGCCCATGAACATTCCATTAAGGAACAGTGGCAAACATCTCACATATCAATGAGTGCTATCAGCGCCAAGCTAAGCTCAATAATGAGGGGCCTTTTATTTAATGGCCAAGTCCGAAAGGCTTGCCGCAGTGCGACACCTGTTTTGGGGAGAAGTTTTTTGATCGAAAATGTCGCCAGCATTAGTAGCAGACAACCATCGCCGAAATTTTTTTTCTCATGTTCTCGTCAGTATTGGAACCCAGGCTTTCAGCGCCATAGGCAGGCATGCTAGCCTCTGCTTTATGGCAGCCTCCTTGACGTATAATCTTAGATCTTTACTTAGAAGTAGAATAGCAACAGCATAAGCATTAGATTGTGTTAATTCTACAATTTTGTGTTTAAGCTTAACTGATAAATCTCCACAATAAGAGAAAACCGAAAGTGAACTTCAATTATTTGTCTTATCTAAACCATTGCTGAGCTATTCTTGTTACCGCTATCACATACAGCCTATCTGTGACAACCGGAACAAATTTAAGTTTCACTTTGAAAGTAGTAGACAATTTTTTTTTTTTTTTTAAATAATAAAACAGAAAGATTTTACCATAAAATGTGACATGTGTTTGACGCTAAGAGATAAGGAAACATAATTACAAACAATTTGTTGTAATTGAAGAGAGAACAAGAATTATAAAATTAATGCTAGTTTTTCCTCACACACACACACACACAGAGTCTGTATGAATATTCAGGTTTGTTTCTTAAGTCTTTTATTTTATTATAACTACCACCTGCTTGCTGGCAGTTCAAATGGGTAAAAACTCTTATGGCTATAAAACGTAAAACTAAAAGTTTTCATTGCCCTTGAAATTATTACAAAGCTAATGCGTTATCACCCACAAACAGTTTTTATGTACATAACGTACATATATGACTCATAATATTTCTCCTTGCATTTTGAAGTGCCATTTTCTAAGTGCCATACATGCCAAACTTCTTGCAAGCTGCTTATAAATTTTTAAGTAATTTCAATTCTCATACCATACATCTATTTCTCATACTTGTATTGTCTTCTCCGTAAAATCTCACCTTTATTTGTTTTAATAGCCCGTCATAAAAGCTCAGAAAACTAATTTTATGTTATTTACCAATCAACAGGCAATGAAAATTCTTCAGTAATTTCTGTTACAGTGGCAAAGAATTTATGACAAATGACACACAAAGATTTTCACATACGTGGTACATGAGATATAATTCTTGTGAAGATAATTTTGTATAATTTGTCTTACCTTGTAGGTTGGTAAAATTTTCTAATTGACATTTTTGTATGGAAATAACCTTCAAAAAAGCTACAACTCATTAAATGTCTAACAAGGTGCAATTTAAAAATTGGACATAAATATCACAAAGCGAAAACTTTAATAACAAGTAAAAAAGCATTAAGTTCGGCCTGGCCGAACTTTGGATACCCACATCGGGTACATATGTAAACCACCTTTCGTCATATTTCGCTGAAAAATGCATAATTTATGCCTGCGTAGAAGCTACATTGAAATTTTGGTCCGATTTAAATAATATTCGACACGGTCATGGCGTGGTACAAGTCATTGTTAAATTTTTTAGAACAAGATATAGGTCTTTTTGGTAGACATATCCAAATAGAGACAGATCTCGACCATATACGACACGGATGTCGGAAAGCCTAACAATAGTCACCGTGTCACATTTCAGCGAAATCGGATTATAAATGGGGCCAGGACTTTAAATCGAGAGATCGGTCTATATGGCAGCTGTATTGAAATCTGAACCGATCTGAACCAACTAGAAGAGAGATGTCAAAGAGCCTAACACAACCCACTGTCCCAAATTTCGGTGACATCGTACAATAAACGCGCCTTTTACGGGCCCAAAACCTGTAATCAAGTGATCGGTCTATATGGCAGCTATATCCAAATCTGGCCCGATTTGGGCCAAATTAAATAGGATTATCGAAGGGCCTAACACAACTCATTGTCCCAATTTTCGGCGAAATCGGATAATAAATGCGCCTTTTATGGCCCCAAAACCTTACATGGCTGCTATATCCTTACATGGCAGATATATCCAAATCTGAACCGATCTGAACCAACTAGAAGAGGGATGTCAAAGAGCCTAACACAACTCACTGTCCCAAATTTTAGCCACATCGGACAGTAAATGCGCTTTTTATAGGCCCAAGACCTTAAATCGAGAGATCGATCTATATAGCAGCTATATCCAAATCTGAACCGATCTGAACCAACTAGAAGAGGGATGTCAAAGAGCCTTACTCATCCTACTGTCCCAAATTTCGGCGAAATCGGATATTAAATGCGCCTTTTATGGCCCCAAAACCTCAAATCTAGAGATCGGCCTATAAGGCAGCTATATCCAAATCTGAACCGATCTGCGCCAAATTGAAGAAAGATGTCGAAGGGCCTAACACAACTCACTGTCTCAAATTTCGGTGACATCGCACAATAAATGCGCCTTTTATGGCCCCAAAACCTTACATGGAAGCTATATCCTTACATGGCAGATATATTGAAATCTGAACCGATCTTAACCAAATTGAAGAAGAATAATGTTGAAGGGACAAACACATATCACTGTCCCAAATTTCGGCGAAATCGGGCAATGAATGCGCCCTTTATGGGCCTAAGACCTTAAATCGAGAGATCGGTCTATATGGCAGCTATATCCAAATCTGGAAACCAAACCTTGGATCGAGAACCTTAGATCTGGACCGATCTGGGCCATGTTGACTGGCCTTACATAACTTACTGTCCCAAATTTCAGCAAAATTGGATAATAAATGTGGCTTTTATGCGCCTAAGACCCTATATCGATGGATCGGTCTATATGGGTCTCTTACAATTTAGAGTTCACACCATTTTCTGTAAAAGAGTAAACATTCGAATATTTAATAAACAAATACAGCGAAAAATTTAAATGAAATAAACATTTGAAAAATATTCCTTCGATTCCCTATTCTACATTTCCATGTTTGTGTCTTAAGTCTTTTGTTTTTTTAATATAAACCTTTCGCAATGATGAGTTTTATTTAATTTTTCCACCTTTTCTATCCTTTCATTTTAGTTCTAAATGTTGCTGCCGGCAAAGCACCCATGCAAATATCCACCGATGGTTCTGGTGCTCCACAAAAAGCCATTGATGGCTCCACCTCAGCTTTTTTCACATCCGAAACATGTTCGCTGACCAAATCAGAGCGCTCACCATGGTGGTATGTTAATTTGTTGGAACCCTACATGGTGCAATTGGTGCGTTTGGATTTTGGCAAATCTTGTTGTGGTAAGTAAAAAAAAAAAACTCTTCAAAATTGCAACAAAATAGCAAACAAACAATTCCGAAACTCTTGCAACACCCAAGTGAGGGAGAAACAAACATCGAGATCAATAACCTGCTAACGTTGCCGCTATCGGCATTGAGTCGGCTAAAGAGAAAAGTCCCATAAAACACCACATGTACTGAGCTATCAGGTTAATAAATAACTAACTTGAGCAATTTTCTGTGTTTGCCATCGCCGACAAGTTGCATCAGTTGGGGTGGGTGTTTAGAGGTTGCAATTTGGTGGCAGAGTTGCCGTCTGTGATGCTTTTGTACAAAATTAGAAAGCATTTTTGTTTTGCCCACTAGCTACACTACTACATTGAAGAACTTTGGTTATTCAACAAATAGCAATCAGTGCTGTCCGATTTAAATTTTTAGTTCAATGATAAAGGGCCTTTTTTATTCGATATAGCTGAAATTTGGAACAGTGAGTAGTTTAAGGCCTCCTATCAATCGACCCAAATATGCCATACAGACCGATCTCCAGATAAAGGGTCTGGAGCCCATTAAAGCTTTATTTTTTATCAGATTTCGCAGCATAGTGAGTAGTTTTAGGCCTCCCAACATCCGATCCAAATATGGTCCAGATCGGACAATATTTAGATAAAGCTGCCATATAGACCGAACTCGCGATAAAGGGTTTGAAGCCCATAATAGCTTTATTTATTACCCAATTTCGCTGAAATTTTACACACTCCCGATATCCGACCTAAATATGGTAAAGATCGGAAAGTAGTTAGATATAGCTGTCATATAGACCGATATGCCGATTAAGGGGGTGAAGCTCATAAAAGCTTTATTTATTACCCTACATCCGACCAAATATGAGTTATATGGCACCTATAACCAAATCTGGACTGATCTGGGCTAAATTAATCAAGGACATAATAATCATCCTATTTTATAAAAATTCCACTACTATATCCGTAGTTATGTATTAATAAGGGCTGGTTTCGATCATATTTTATTCAGATCCCGAGAACTCATATAAAAGTAAAATTTTCAGACATTAAATCTGCTTTTCATGGGCCCAAAACCTTAAATCGAGAGATCGGTCTATATGATAGCTATACCCAAATCTGGACCGATCTGTGCCAAATTGAAGAAAGACATCAAAGGCTCTAACACAATTCACTGTCCCAAATTTCGGCAAAATCGGATAATAAATGTGGCTTGTAAGGGCCTAAAATCCTAAATTGGCGATATCAAGATATAATCCGATATAGCCCATCCTCGAACTTAACCTGCTTATGGACAAAAAAGAATCAGTGCAAACTTTAAGCTCAATATCTCTATTTTTAAAGACTGTAGCGTGTTTCAACTGACAGACGGACGGACATGGCTAGATCGTCTTGGATTTTTACGCTGATCAAGAACATATATACTCTATAGGGTCGGAAATGGATATCTCGATGTGTTGCAAACGGAATGACAAAATGAATATACCCCCATCCTTCGGTGGTGGGTATAAAAATGAATACGGATATCTTAGTAATCCTTTTGGAATTTTGTAGATAAAAGTGTCCTAAAAAAAAAAAAATGCCCGAAATTTCTTACAAAAGTCCTTAAAATACACCTTTCATGCAAAGACGGTTTAAAAATCGGAATTTTCTAGTAAATTTTGCAGTTTAAAATTTTGCATGGGTTTATGTTTTTTAATCCATGTGTCCCCTAATATGGAGTTAAAAAACATAAACCCAAAATTCATGTTGTTTAGCTCCAATATAAACCGATCTCCCGATTTGACTTCTTAAACCATTACAAGCCGCAATTTTTGTCCAATTTGACTGAAATTGGGCATGTGGTCTTCTGCTACGATTTCCAACACCCATGCCAAATAAGGTTCAAATCAGTCTATAATCTGATGTAGCTCACATATAAACCGGTCTCCCGATTTGATTTCTCGAGCTCCTACAATCCTCAGATTTTGTCCGATTTGGCTAAAACTTAGAACGAAGTGTTCTGTTACTACTTCCAACAACAATGCCAAGAACGGTCCAAATCGATCGATAAACCTAACTCTCGCTTAAACTTGGTCGGTTCCCAGGAGCTTTAATGGCTTGTTTGGCAAAAATTCCTTATTCGGTTCTTAGCTTGCAACGCTTAGAAGGAGAAGAGCTAGACCCATTGATAAGTATACCGAATCACTTCCTGATTCGATTTGGCTATGTCCGTCTGTCCGTCTTTCTGTCCATGTATTCTTGTGATCAAGTTACAGCTCGTATTTATTGTCCGTTTGTCATGAAATTTTGCACAAGTCCCATTTTTGGTGCAAATACGAACAAAATCGATTCAGATTTAGATTTTGATTTTTCATTTGATTTTTAAAGTTACATTTCCACGTGCGTTTCAAAATATTTCACATGGATCAAATTTTTATACGAAAAATAAATTTCTTCTTTATTGCCAAAATTGTTAGATTTTCCAAGAGTTTTATTAGAAAATAATATTTTTTTTCTTCTTAATGGCAACATTGCTGGTAAAACCCAATGAGCGGGGTGTAAGGAATTTAAATGAACATTTCAGGAAATTTCAGATATAAAGCAATTTTCTATTTAACAACACAGGCGAGCGAAAAAAAAAACTTGTTACAAAAACAATACAGCCTCCCGCTACAACATAGCTGTCCCCATTGCACCTTCTTCTCCTTGTCCCTCATCGAAGATATGGTGTTTTTTTTTTCATTACATTTTGTCTACATAATAATGGCAACAACACTTCTGGGAGGAAAATGGCAAAACAATCGAAGCCACCAAAAAATAATGAAAAAACTCCCATTACTATGGATAGTCTACTACCAACTAAGCAATGACTTGGCTCACATGCTTTCACTTGGCCAGGCTTGTAAAGTGTTATGTGAGTTTTACGTTTGGTTTTGTGTTTTTTTTTTTTCATTCCTTTCGTCTGCGACTCTGGGCCAAAAGCATAGCTGCCACCGAATCTCAAATGCCAAAGCGGGAATAGTTTGTTGAGTCCGCTGAGAGGGGATTTGTTGAAGCACAGCTTCAAAACTTCTTCTCTAGCTCTATGTAAGCCAAGTTTTTGTTGCTACCACTTTAATAAGCCTTGCCGGCTTTTTTCCAGTGGCTGGGAAGATATGTTTGTTTGTTGTTTTCCTTACAGTGTTGTTACACTCACACTCTATTTATGATTACTTTCACTGAAAATTTTACTCGTCGCCGTTGTCATCGTCGTCTGGCTTGGGTACAACACACAATTGTTTGTTGTACTTTAAGTTGCTGCCATTGAAGGCAGTCAAACTCCTTGTCATGATGCCTTGATAATAATGGCCAAGTACCCACACTTTGTTGATATCTCTGGCCTATGCCCATGATGAGACAATGCCTTGGAGTATTATGACCAAAATAATGATGTTGTCCAACGCCTGGCAGTGATGAGGGCAATATGGTCCCATCAATGTTTTCAATAGGGTCGAGCTTTTAACCATTCACTGGACAGATCATTTTTCAATAAAAAAAAAACTATGAAATAAACAAAAATACTGGGAAATTTGACCTTTGTATGACCCCAAAGCAAATAACATAAAGAATAGACATTCGCTTTCTTGGTATGACAATTATTGCCAATACGTGCTGCATAGACCGAAAGTAGACATTTTTAAGCCCAACTTGGGTGAAATGAAATGTTGAAGTTAGTTAATGAACCAGGAAGCAAAAAAGGGCTCATATCATTATATGAGTAAAAATAGTTGCATTTGACAAACTTCGCTGAACCTTCTTTCATAAAATGAGGATCATAACTTCCATTTAAACACCAAATTACAAAAGGTGGTGATCATTTGTGTCCAAAGTTGGAATTCAAATTCATGCCCCATTCATGAATTCATTTCACTTGTCCGCTTGACCAGGCGACAAAGTATTGCGGGAAACACCCAGTCACCAAAAATGGTAGTCCTGCCACCATGATACTCTACATATGGATCTTAGACTCCTTCTATGCCCACGAAAATGTTTTTGAGCCACATATTATCCAAATCGGTGTACTTTTTGGTCCTTGGGTGACATTACTGAAATTTAAACCCAAATTTTGGGCTCATGCTCTTCTCCCAAATATTTATACCCTGCACCACCACTGTGATACAGGGTATTATAGATTTGTGGATTTGTTTGCAACGCTAAGAAGGAGAAAAGCTAGACCAATTGATAATCGGCTTAGAATCACTTCCTGATTCGATTTAGCTATGTCCGTCCGTCCCTCCGTCTGTCTGTCTGTCCATGTATTCTTGTAATCAAGGTACAGGTCGTATTTGTTGTCCGATTTTCACAAAATTTTGCATAAGTCTCTTTCTTAGTCCAACGACAAACGCTATTGATTTTGAAAAAAATCGGTTCAGATTTAGATATAGCTCCCATATATAACTTTCATCCGATATGCCCTTTAAAGCTGTAGGAGCCCCAATTTTAGTCCGATCTTTACCAAATTTTGCACGAAGTGTGTTTTTTAACGAAATTTCATTAGAATCGGATCAGATTTATATATAGCTCCCATGTATATCTTTCATCCGATTAGGTCTTCTAAGGTCGTAGAAGGCACAATTTTTATCCGATCTTCACAAAATTTGCCACACAGTGTTTCTTTGGACGTCTTAATATGTGTTCAAAATTTCATAAAAATCGGTTCAGATTTAGATATAGCTCCCATATATATCTTTCATCCGATATGCCCTTTTGAAGCAGTAAGAGCCACAAATTCTGTCCGATCTTTATCAAATTTAGCATGAGATGTTTCGTGTGACGTCTTAATACATGTTCAAAATTTCATCTAAATCGAATCAGATTTATATGTAGCTCCCACATATATCTTTCATCCGATATGGCCTTTTAAGGCTATAGAAGGCACAATTATGATCCGATCTTTATCAAATTTGGCACAAAGTGCTTTTTGTGACGTCCCAATATGTGTGCAAAATTTCATCAGAATCGGATCAGATCTATATGTAGCTCCCATATATATATCTTTCATCCGATATGCCCTTTTAAAGCTGTAGTAGATACAATTTTGGTTCGATCTCTACAAAATTTTTCATGAAATGTTTTAATTGACATCCCAATAAGTGAGTAAAATTTCATCAAAATCGAATCAGATTTAGATAAAACTCCCAGGCAAGGCTGTAGAATTTTTTTTTTTTTTGATCTCTACAAAATTTTTCATGAGATGTTTTAATTGACATCCCAATACGTGAGTAAAATTTCATCAAAATCGAATCAGATTTAGATAAAACTCCCAGGCAAGGCTGTAGAAGCCACAAATTTCGTACCATCGTAAGAAAATCGTCTAAGGTTCTATTCGATAATTCAATAGGTATGCAAAATTAAAGCCTGACTAAATTTGGATATAAGTGCAATATATTAAAAGTGTTACGTATACTTGGTGGTGTAGGGTATTATATAGTCGGCTTCGGCCGACTTCTGCCTTTCTTCACTGGTTTTTTATTTGATTCCCTTATTGGACCGAACTGCCTCCATGACAGCATGAGACTTTCTGTATTAGAAGTACCGATCAGCCTATGTATCCCCTTGAGTGGGACTTTCCCACATAGTTACTTGGCCCCAAATTTTGGATTAGTTGCTTCAACTGATCCTCCATCTCTCGTATCGCAGTTTTAAGAAACGAAAATAGGGGAAGTCCGTAATCTAATCTAAAATAAATCTAAAATTTCCTTCAAATTAAAAAATATTTTCAACTAAAATTAATATTTTTTTTTCTTTTGGTAGTTAAATCTTGTTTTTCTTTAAAATATTAAATTTTCCCATTTTCCTCGAAAAATCTAAAAATCGTTTTTTTCCCTTCTCCCTATTTACAGGCAACAAACCCGCCACCATTGTGGTACGCGTTGGCAACAATCGACCCGACTTGGGTACAAATCCCATATGTAATCGTTTCACTGGCCTGCTGGAAGAAGGTCAACCCCTGTTCCTGCCCTGTAATCCACCCATGCCTGGTGCTTTTGTTTCGGTGCATTTGGAAAATAAGACACCCAATCAATTGTCGATTTGTGAAGCGTTCGTTTATACTGATCAGGCTCTGCCCATTGAACGTTGTCCCACATTCCGTGATCAGCCACCAGGTGCTTTGGCCTCTTACAATGGCAAATGTTATATCTTCTATAATCGACAACCTTTGAATTTCCTGGATGCCTTATCCTTCTGTCGCTCCCGTGGTGGCACTCTGATAAGTGAAAGTAATCCTGCCCTGCAAGGTTTTATCAGCTGGGAACTATGGCGCAGACATCGAAGTGATGTTAGCTCTCAATATTGGATGGGTGCTGTGCGTGATGCTGTGGATCGTTCCACCTGGAAGTGGGTGAATGGTGAAGAGGTGGCCGTCTCCTTTTGGAATCATCCAGGAGGTGATGAGGATTGTGCTCGTTTCGATGGTTCCAAGGGTTGGCTATGGAGTGACACCAATTGTAATACCCATTTGAATTTTATATGCCAACATCAGCCCAAGACTTGTGGCAGACCCGAGCAGCCTCCAAATTCGACTATGATTGCCTTGAATGGTTATGAAGTGGGTGCCCAGATAAAGTATACCTGCGATGCCAATCATTTGTTGGTGGGTCCTTCTTCGAGAACTTGTTTGGATACGGGTTTCTACAATGAATTTCCACCGGTGTGCAAATGTAAGTGGGGCCCTGAAGAAAGGGGTAGAGAGTTTTAAGATTCTTTTAATTTTTCTCCTGCGTTTTGCTTTTAGACATTGAATGTGGCTTACCTGCTTCCATACCCCATGGCAGCTATGATTTGTTGAACAGCACTGTGGGCTATTTGAGCTTGGTGAAATATTCCTGCCAAGAAGGCTATGAAATGGTAGGCCGTGCTTTGTTGACTTGTGACTTTGATGAACGCTGGAATGGACCCCCACCAAGATGTGAAAGTAAGTAGACGAAACAATGATGATAACAAAATTTGATTTAATGACATGATTGTATTTCCTAAAGGGTGATTTTTTAAGAGCTATAGGAAAGTTTTTCAAAAAAAAAAAACACATAAAATTTAGAAAAATGCATGAAATCCTTATTTAAATCGATAGTACGGTCCATATGATCCAAAGTTTGAAGATTATTTCATGCAAAAGTTGACCGTGACTGCGCTTAAATGGTCCATCCGCTTAGTCCAATTTTGGCATACTCTTTCCAACATTTTGGCAAATAAATGTCTTCCAATGCGTTAATTGAAACGGGCTTGTCTGTATAGACATGAGCATTAACATAGCCCCTCAACAAATAGTCTAAAGGCGTTAAATTGCACGATATAGGCGGCCAATTGACCGGTCCCGAACGTGAAATAAAATGTTCAACGAGCTCGCCTCTAAATAAGTCCATTGTTACGCCTGCTGTGTGGCATGTGGCACCGTCTTGTTGAAACCACATATCATGCAAGTCTATCTCATGCATTTTGGATAAAAAAAGTTCGATTTCATCCTACGGTAGCGCTCACCATACACAGTTACGTTACGATTCGCATCATCTTTAAAGAAGTACGGTCCAATGATTCCACCAGCCTATAAACCGCACCAAACTGTAACTTTTTCTGGATGCATTGGTAGCTCTTGCAATGCTTCTGGCTGATCTTCACTTCAAAATCGACAATTCTGCTTATTTACGAGACCATTGAGCCAAAAAAAGACCTTCCTCGAACAACAGATCAAACATTTTGATAATAAAATTCAAAAATCTGCAAGCGATGTTCGTTTGTAAGGCGATTCATGATTAAATTATAGACCGAACTGAAGATGCATTACAGGGAAGGTTAGGTTAGGTTTAAGTGGCAATCTGCCATCAGACTCACTTTGACGTTTTCGTCCATTGTGATACCGCAGGAACAGAAGAAGGAAGATGCCTTCTAGTTCCTACCGATGAGCCATCCAGATTTCTTTAAAAAACCCAATAACTTGCGATTGTTCACCTCAGCTAAATCAGACAGGCTCTCAAAGAAATGGGAACCTAAAGTGGAACTCCTTTTGACTGCTAGTGCGGGACACACACACAGAAGGTGTTCTATAGTCTCTTCTTCTTCGATGTCCTCACAGCTTCTGCAAAAGTCGTAGCTGGCAAACTTCATGATGCATGACAGGGAAACAAAACACGAAACGTGCGTGGGCTGTTTAAACCAGTGTTGCCAAAAAGATAATAGCCAAACAATCACCCTTTTCAATACCCGAAAGATGAACATATGAACACATTGATATAATTACCGGAAGACTCAGAATCCATGCCGTATCTGTCTCTCTGTTTGTCTGACTGTCCCTCTGTCTGTCCCTCTTTCTGATGGAGCTGAGAAGACAAAGGCCTGTTGATAAGTATACCAATCGACACAGTATCACTTTCTGATTCGATTTAGCCATGTTCGTCTTCCGCCTGTTTGTCCGTCTGTCTGGCCAACTGTCTGCCCATCTCTCTGCCTGTCCGCCTGTCCATATGTCCACCTGTCCGTCCTTCTGTCCATCTATCTATCAGTCTGTACGTCGGTCTGTCTATCTGACCGTCTACCTATCTGTCTGTACGTTGGTCTGTCTGTCTGCCTGTTTGTCCGTCTGTATGTCCATCTGTCTGTCTGTCTATCTGTTTGTTTGTCTGTTTCACCGTCTGTCTGTCCATCTATCTATGTCCGTCTGTCTGCCCCTCTGTTTATCCGTCCGTCTGTCCGTCTGTCCGCCTGTCTGTCTGTCTATCTGTCCGTCTGTCTGTCTGTCCGTCTGTCTGTCCGTCTGTCTGTCCGTCTGTCTGTCCGTCTGTCTGTCCGTCTGTCTGTCCGTCTGTCTGTCCGTCTGTCTGTCCGTCTGTCTGTCCGTCTGTCTGTCCGTCTGTCCGTCCGTCTGTCTGTCTGTCCGTCTGTCCGTCTGTCCGTCTGTCTGTCTGTCCGTCTGTCTGTCTGTCTGTCCGTCTGTCTGTCCGTCTATCTGTCCGTCTGTCTGTCCGTCTGTATATCTATCTGTCTGTAAGTCCATCTGTCTGTTTGACCGTCTGTCTATCCGTGTGTCTGTCCGTCCGGCTGTTTGTACGTCTGCATGTCCGTCTCTTTGTATGTCAATTTAAGTGTCGTTGTGTTTGAGTGTCGGACAGTCTGTCTGTTTGACTGTCTGTCTGACCATCTGTCTGTCCCTCTGTTTAACCGTCTCTCTTTGTGCCTGTACGTCTGTCTGCCCGTGTTCCTGTTTGACCGTCTGCCAGTCTCCCTCTTTGACCGCCTATTTGTCCCTCTGTGTGTCCCTATGCCTGTCTGTTCGAGAAAGAGAAGATAAATATACTAAGCTACTCCGAATCATTTTCTGATTCGATTAAGCAAAGTCTGTCTGTCCGTCTGTCTATCTATCCATGTTAATAAGATCGATCTATCTATCCAAAGTACAGATCGAATTTTTGATTGGACAGACTTGAAATTTAGCACATGAAACTTTTTTGACATAAAGACGACTCCCATTGGAACTGGAATAAATCGATTCAGATTTAAATATAACTGCCATATATATTCGTCAGATTTGAACTAATATTGCTATAATGTGATTCATCATAAACCTACCCTCATGAAATATTTTACGAAGGATTTGCTTGACATAACTGGAGAATTTCACGGAAATCAATTCAGATTTAAATATAGCTCCCATATAGAAAGATCGACCGATTTTCACTTTTAGAGCAAGCGCGCATTAGTTTACATGTTTCTGCTTGATTTTCTCTTTCCAGTTGTTGAATGCGACACCTTGCCTGGCAATTATTACAATACGATTATCTCCGCACCCAATGGTTCATACTTTGGATCCAAGGCTGAAATCACATGTCCTCCAGGACATCGTTTGGAGGGACCCAGTACTTTGACATGTCTCGCATCAGGTCAATGGAGCAGTGCTCTGCCAAGATGCATAAAATTAGAACCATCAACAACGCTGACGCCACCACCACCACCACCACCTTCATCAACAGTGGCACCAACAATACCCTCAACAACATCATATAGGCCCAAGATTAGCACCACGACAAGCACAACCAAAAAGGTGTACAGACCCACAGCCACCAGTACGACGAGTAGTACAACATTCCCAACAAGCTTGGGACCACTTGGCGATAGCAATGGAGAAAGTAAGTCGCACAAAAACCAAAATATCCTGATGGGGGTTTGATATAACTATGCTCTTTACTTTCATTCCCTTTAGCCGATTCCGATGAAGATGTCACCTATGTGGTGCCCGGTACTGTGCGCGAAGAATTCCCTCCCAGACGCACTGTGCGACCCGTACTTGTGCCCAACAAGCCAAAAACCACTCCCGCATATCAAACACCCAGCAATCCCACCATTGCTTCCAGCACTTCCAAATCTCCTGCTATCTATGGTCCCACTCGTACTCGTGTGCCTTATGTGGTACCCACATCCAGTGTGGAGACCACCACTCGCAACATCCAGAATGTCATTCAGAATGCCCATCCTCAGGACAATGAAATTGCCGATAGTGTCAATATACGCCATAATCAATCGCCCAATGTTAATGTGCCCTTCTCGGTGGAGAATTCCAATCACAAAGAAACCAAAGAGGCCAAATTGAATTTGGGTGCTATTGTTGCCTTGGGCGCATTCGGTGGTTTTGTCTTCTTGGCAGCCGTCATAACGACAATTGTCATTTTAGTACGAAGGTAAGATTGGGTTGTGGTTTTGGTTTGTGTTTCTTGCCTTAACTTCATTATATAAGGATATGCTTGATTCTGCTGCACTCATCTATTGCTTTGCCATTTTATTTTGTTATTTTATTTATTATATAAGCACTATCTTTATATATAATTTTATAAAACTAAGTATTTTGTATATATATTAGAAATCTTGTGAAAATATTTTGCTACAACAAATTTTACATCCGATAAGAAATCATATATTGAAAAGTGAGGAGGTTAATATTAACATAAATTGCTTTGGAAAATGCATTCCCTCATTCGTGGTTGCATAAAGTTATGGCCAGATTCTCTTTATTTCACTTGTAAAATATTGAAGGGATCAATAGTTCTAGGGAAGCCCAGTAAAAGCGTGCTAAGTTCGTCTGGGCCGTATTTTGGAACCCACTACCATGGATTATGCTTAAAATGTATATAACATAAATTTAGTTGACGGGCATAATTTTATTCCACATACCAAACTTATGTCACCAGCAAAAATTAAATCTTCGTGGAACCGGACAAGGATGATCGAGAGTCCTGTTTACATGAGAGCTTTATTAGTTTAACGACTGATTTGGACCGTATTTGGCACAGTTGTTGGACGTCGTAATAGAACATCGCATGCAAAATTCCAGCCAAATCGGATAAAAATTGCGGCATTTAATGGCTCAAAAAGTCAAATCGGATGATCGGTTTATATGGGAGCTATATCAGGTTATAGATCGATTTGGACCGTACTTAGCACAGTTGTTGGGAGTCATAAAAGAACACCACGTGCAAAGTTTCCGATAAATCGCATAAAAATTGCGGCTTCCGGGGGCTCAAGAATTCAAATCGGGAGATCGGTTTATAGGGGAGCTATATCAGGTTATAGACCGATGTGCTCCGTACTTGACACAGTTATTAGAAGTCGTCACAGAACACATCGTGCAAAGTTGCAGCCAAATCGGACAAACATTGCGGCTTGTTAGGACTCAAGAAGTCAAATCGGGAGATCGGTTTATATGGGAGCTATATTAGGTTATAGACCGAATCGGACCGTACTTGTCACACTTGTTGGAAGTCATAACAGAACACTTTTTGCAAAATTTCAGCCAAATAGGACAAACATTGCGGCTTGTAAGGCCTCAAGAAGTCAAATCGGGAGATCGGTTTATATGGGAGCTATATCAGGTTATAGACCGATTTGGACCGTACTTGACGCAGTTATTGGAAGTCATAACAGCACACTGCATGCTAAATTTCAGCCCAATAGGACAAAAAAGCAGCTTATAAGGGCTCAAAAAGTCATATCAGGAAATCGGTATATATGGGAGCTATATAAGGTTATAGACCGATTCGGACCGTACTTGGTACAAATGTTGGAAGTAGTAACAGAACACTACGTTCAAAATTTGACCAAATAGGAAAAAATTACGCTTTGTAAGGGCTCAAAAAGTCAAATCAGGAGATCGGTTTATATAGGAGCTATATCAAGTTATAGAACGATTAGGACCGTCCTTGGCACAGTTATTGAAGAACGTAACAGAACACTACATGCTTAATTTCAGCCAAATCGGATAAAAATTGCGGCTTCCAGGGTTTCAAGAAGTGAAATCGGTAGATCGGTTTATATGGGAGCTATATCTAAATCTCAACCGATATGGCCCATTTGCAATTCCCAATGACCTACATCCATATTAAGTATTTATCAAAATTTTCAAGCAGCTAGCTTTACGCGTTCGTGATTCCGACAGACGGGCGGACAAGGCTAGATCGACTCAGAACGTCGAGACGATCAAGAATATATTGGGTTGCACAAAAAGTAATTGCGAACTTTTCATATAGTCGGCGTTGAAAAAATTTTTTACAGCTTGTGACTCTGTAATTGCATTCTTTCTTCTGTCAGTTATCAGCTGTTACTTTTAGCTTGCTTTAGAAAAAAAGTGTAAAAAAAGTATATTTGATTAAAGTCCATTCTAAGTTTTATTAAAAATGCATTTACTTTCTTTTAATAAATCCGCAATTACTTTTTGGGCAACCCAATATATACTTTATGGGTAGTTAGACGAATATTTCGAGGTGTTTCAAAAGGAATGACTAGATTAGTATACCCCCATCCTATGGTGGTGGGTATAAAAACTAAATCAACACAAGTAAAAGCGTGCCAAATTCGGCCGGGCCGAATTTTATATACCCTCCACCATGGATCGAATTTGTCGAATTCTTTTCACGGTATCTCTTTTTAGATAAACAAAAAAAAAAATAACATGTATTGACATACATATATATCAAATTTTTGTCCGATTCGGACAAATGTTGGAGACCATATTAGAAGTCATTGTGTAAAATTTCAGCCAAATCGAATAATAATTGCGCCCTTTAAGGGATCAAAAAGTAAAATCGGGAGATCGGTTTATATGGGAGCTGCATCAGGCTATAGATCGATTCAGACCATAGTTGACACGCATCTTGAAGGTCATGGGAGAAGCCGTTGTACAAAATTTCAGCCAAATCGGAAAATAATTGCGCCCTCTAGTGGCTCAAGAAATCAAGATTCAAAATCGGTTTATATGGTAGCTATATCAGGTTATGGACCGAGTTGAACTACACTAAGCACAGTTATTGGCAGTCATGCAAAATTTCAGCAAAATCAGGAGCGTACTTCATTAATTTTTTTCGAAATTTTCCAAACCGGCAATTCTTAATGCGTTATAACTTATCATTAAAAACATGGTTTTAGTTTGATTTTCCTTGAAATTTTTTTTAGGAATGTTGTTAACATAGAACTTTTCTCAGAATACAGGTTCAATGACAATTAAATCCAAATTTTTTGAAAAAAAATTTGTTCAACATTTGGTTTGCATAGAAAATTTTTCTACGACATTTTCATTTTGAATAAATATGTTTATAAAAATTTATTTTTGAAGGAAATTTTGCGTTAATCGCATCATGTTAGATCCCCAATAATTTTCTACGAGATTCAAGCTTGGCAAGCAATTCTAAATTCCTTGTGCCTCGACCCTATGACTCTTCGTGATTTGAATGTTTTTTTGATTTTCTGTGCTTCCTTCTACTTTCATATATAGCACCTCGAACAGCAAACGGCGGCACCATGCAAAACATTTTCCATATCCACCACCACCACCATCGTCATTACCACCATATTATATACCCAAATCGCGTTTGCGTTATATGCCACCACCCACAACCATGATGACCACCCAATTTAATGCCTCGGCTTTTGAGGCCACAAAAGCCTATTTGGCTGGTAATGGGGAACTGATACGACCCCAAAGGTTATACGACCACTATAGCATTAGTTCGAGCATCAAAAAGGAGGGCCCACCATCTCTATGGAATAGTGGGATATTAGCTTTGCCTTTTGATGATCAGAAATGGGGTCGTCGCGAATTGAGTACATGTGGAAGGAGTTATGCCACCAGAGCTGGTATTTTTAGCAATGAACAGCAAAAGCAAATGGAGCTACAACAGCAAATGCAACAACAACAACACCAGCAGCAGCAACATATGAGATCAGCCAAGGATATGAAGGATAATAATCAGAATAATTGTGAGACTATGAGTGTAGTGAGCAATAAGCATATCATGGATAATGATCTCTACTAAAGAGAGATAGAGCTCATTTATCATCACAGTGCCAAAGATACCAGAAAACGAAAAGCATTTTTCAACAGAACATCTAAATTACACAAAAAATCTAACCAAAACGTACAATTTTAAGGCCATACCGAAACCAAAACAAAAGTCAAAATGAAAAGAGAATCACAAAAAGAAAGCTCAAATTAATAATTAAGGAGTTTATGACTCGAATAATCGCAAAATCTTATATCTAAGTTCCAACAAGTAAGCAGATTTCAGCCTTATTGTACCATATAGCGATACTATAGTTTTCTCTACACGTACATTAACTTTGTGGTAACCCAACAAAAACAAACAATCAAACAAACAAACAAACCAAAAACAACAAACAATCTAAACAATTAATCTTCAAAATCAACATCAAACCCCTCATTCATTACAAAAACAACCCTACTCTACTCCAGAACAACATTTATTTTGCAAATGCCGCCTGTTGCTGTTGCACGTTCTTTTTTTTTTTTTGGTTAATAAATTTTTGTATTTTGTCTTTAAATCATGGTTTTAAGCAGCACGAAGAACCATTTCAACAAAAAAAAAAAAAATAAGGGTTTCAAGGTATTGCACGTGTTTTTTGTGAATAACTCATTTTTGCTCTCTCCCTTTTTTAGGTTATAAATGTGTATTAACTGATTTTATTTTGCTCTTCCGCTCACCTTAGTAGTATTGTAGAGTTTTCTCTGTGATATATTCACATTTTGCTCAAACTTTTTTTCTGTTGCTAACCTAAATTATTTCTCTTTATGACAATAACCCTCTCACGATGCATTACACTTTGCTTTGTTTTTGCGGAGTTTCTCCATAAATTAATTATTTTTTGTTTTCGTTTAACTATTTTTGCAGAAATCGCACCACACAACATTATCGTCATAGAGCTTCGCCCGATTGTAATACAGTAGCTTCGTTTGATAGTTCTACTTCCGGTTCCCGCAATGGTTTAAATAGGTAAGTCATAGCTAACAGAAGCTTATTGATAATAGCCCAGTATAAAAGTCAATGTTAGTGGGAGAAATTGCGGCTGCTAGAGAAAAAAAACAGAAAGGGCTAGAAGTTCACATACCAAATCATTTTTAAGTGCCAACATTTTGTGATATATTCCAAATACATAAGTGACGCGGCCCTAATTTTTATATCAAATTTATGCAACATGTAAATTTTGCCCATGAATATCGCATTAAGGAACAGCGGAAATACTTCTCACATACTTCTATCCGATACAAGTTTAAGCTCAATGATAAGAGACCACGTTTTTATTGCCGAAGTTTACGAAGAATTGTAGAGAAGTGATTACTAAAAGTAAATACCACACAAGTGTTGCCAGCACAAGGAAGGGATTACCACCACTGAAATTTTCTGAGTTTCTCGCCGCCATTTGAACCCGGGCGGTCAGCGTCAAAGGCGGAGCTACAGTGGCCATCAATCCAATTCTTGCGCTGCTTTTAAATACCTTTCATTAAAATCTCATATTGTAACGATAGGTCTATACGTCCTTTAGGGTGTTTTGGCATGACCCCAAATTTTCCACGGCCGAACCATCTCTGATATATCGCAAATTAAGGGGTTTTTTTGTCTTCGGCACTAAAAAAATGATGGCGTAAGCTTTTGGGGTTTTGCACTACTGAGCCAAGTCTTGAGCCTGAAATCTCTTCACTCTATAGTTATTGCATTATTGTGTTAACAACCCAGTAGGAAAAGGTAATCAATCGGACCCAGCTATAAAAAAGGCCCTTTATCGTTGATAAACTCAACTTGAATCGGAAAGCACTCATTGACGTATGAAAAGTTTGCTCCTGCTCGGTTCCAGGGAAATTTTTTACTCTACTTCCAAATGCCTTTCTTTTGAGCCCCATTGGTAAATATTTCAGGTTTAGGGGGTATTTTGGTGGTGGTCACTTGGCCATCAAAGTAAATATAAGATTCGTGCTCTACTTTCAGAAACATTTCGCATGAGTCCCATAATGGGACTTGGTTTGGTTTTGGATGGCGTTTTTGGGGTAAGGGGGAGGGTCAGCCACCATCCGATATCTATTGGGTTGCCCAAAAAGTAATTGCGGATTTTTCATATAGTCTGCCAGTTATCAGCTGTTACTTTTAGCTTGCTTTAGAAAAAAAGTGTAAAAAAAGTATATTTGATTAAAGTTCATTCTAAGTTTTATTAAAAATGCATTTACTTTCTTTTAAAAAATCCGCAATTACTTTTTGGGCAACCCAATATATACTTTGTAGGGTCGGAAATTTATATTTCTATGTGTTGCAAACGGAATGACTAAATGAATATACCCCCTATCCTGTGGTAGTGGATATAAAAATAATTGATTCAATAAATTTTTTAGTTGAATCTGAAAATATTTTAGACAAGAATCGTGATTGAAATTTTTTAATTTTGAAATTTTTTAATTGAATCAATCATTATATTATTAAATCTAAAAATTTTCAGATATTCAAAATTTTTTTATCTGAATGTGCAATATCATCTTCGTAATTGAAAATCATTTTCGTAATTGAAACAAATTCAATTAAAAAATTAGTTGGATCAAATATTTTCGTGATTGAAACCGATTTTTTTTATTTGGTATGGTTACCTACTATGTTTTGCCACCGTAGCGCAGAGGATAGCATGTCCGCCTATGACGCTAAACGCCTGGGATCGAATCCTAGCGAGACTATCAGAAAAAATTTTCAGCGTTGGTTTTCCTCTCCTGATGCTGACAACATTTGTGAGGCTCTATGCCATGTAAAACTTCTCTCCAAAGAGGTGTTGCACTGCGGCACGACGTTTGGACTCGGCTTATAAAAGGAGACCCCTTATCATTGAGCTAAAACTTGAATCGCTAAAACTTGAGAGCTAAAACTTGAATCCGCTCCTTAATGGAATATTCATGGGCAAATTTGTATTTTGCATTATGGCTTGTTCATTGACTTTATATATTCTTTCATTAATGTTCCAAAGGGAAGAGAGGCGGGCTGTTGGCCATGAGAATAAATATCACTAGAATGAAAGGTTTTCGTTGCCTTTCATTCCAGACATACAGGCGAAATGGCCCAGATCGGTTCAGATTTCGATGGCGCTGAACATGTGGCTCTCACCAAGTACCCGCAACGGCCAATGGTGTGTTTGTCTGTGTCCATTTCGCCTTTATGTCTGGCAATTTCTTTTCTGTAATCAATGAAAGCATTTCATTCAAGTTCTATTCATTCTCAAAGTCAACAGCCCGTATCTCTCGCCTTTGGAAGATTAATGAAAGAATATGTGAAACTGATTTTAATTTTTTTCTATGTACTAGTCCTTAATGGTATGTTCATGGGCAAATTTATAATTTGCCTCATGGTTATAATCTAGTAGCCACCGTGGTACATAGACAGGCATACCCGCTTTTCGATTAAGCGTATCTTGAAGGAGAAGTGAATACGTCATTCACAAAGTGATACTCGCCCTAACTAGCAAACAAAATAAAAACAAATACATCGACTGAGCCAGGTCGTAATTTGATCCCAATACTGTCTAGCCCTCAACACAATATCCAAACGGCGCTCAAAATTATGTGTATACCCTGGAAGCAGTTGTAGGTGTATGGACAAGAAGTCCATGGCTACAATTAGTGAAGTAAAGTCTCGAAGTTGGTTAGTGTTGTATTCATTTCATAGAGGCACTTTCTTCGAGATAAATACAACCTACCAATGTACCTTTAAAGCTCCCCATATCGAAAGACTTCCGATGATGACCTCCCTTGCCAAGGTGTCGAAATGCGTCAAATCTTGGTTGGTGTGGTGTATCTCCTATGTCTTTCTTTTATCTTTTTTTTCTCGAAAGAGAAGTGAACAAAATATTTTATTTATTATTTTATTCTAATTTTCTTTTTTATACTTTTTTTAGATATTACCGCCAAGCTTGGGAAAATCTTCATGAGTCGGCCTCGAAAAATAGTTCACACAATGCCTTGCGTCGCAAGGAAACTTTGGACCCACCAGCCATGACCAGATCTAGAGATAATTTGAGAGACAATATGCAAAGGTCAAGAGATAATTTAGATCGGTAAGATAATGGGACATTTTTAAAGATTAGCCACAATGAACAAAATGCTTTATTTTTATAATTTCAGTGTTGGTCGTGATAACTATGGTATGCGTGATAATTCCGAAATGGTCGTTTCAGATGTCTGTTTAAAAGGTAATGTAGAATTTGATGGAGAATATTCCGGTAAATAAGAGAGATATGATCTTGCAGATGTATACTCTTAAATGTCATTACTTTCAATTGAATATAGGGAAAATTTTCTAATTTTAATTTCCATAGAAGAAATTATCAAAATAATATTTTAAGGTTAATTTTATTTTTTGAGAAAATAAAAATGTTTATAGTAGTTAAATATTGCCAAATTCCATTTAATATTGACATCTGATGATGATTGGTTGGGTTTCAGCCGATGTCGCAATAAGGCTACATTTATGCCTAACTTAAAAAAAGTTTCTGGCTTTCAATAGATAAAAATATTGTTGTTGCATTCAATGAATTGCACACTAGGGGATGTTGCAATCGTCTAAAAATGGAGAAAAATGTTGCTACAGGTAGATTTGAGAAATTTCATGAATAAGATAATGAGGATGTGGTTCCTGTGGTCTGTGTATGGAGAAAAATGCTTATTAAGCACCCTATCTTCTCTCCGTCTATATCACCGATTATTATTGATATTGTTGGCAGACGTTTAAAATAGTAACCATATGGTATCAACATTGAATCTGATTGACAATTACTAAAAGGAGAAAACGCAGCATATTTATTAAATGATAAAACCTTCTGGATTTCAAAATTAGCTAAGAATTTTAACAAAATCACAGTTATGAACTTCGGGAAACATTTATTTATGATTAAAATATTTTTTTTCTTTTGTTGATATTTGTTGTTGTATTGTTGTTGTGGTTGTCATAGCCATGTGCCATGGGACAAGTGCTAGTGTTGGAGAACGTTAAAATATGAAGCATTGGATTGGTAATTAAAGCAGGCCAGATGTCGAATAAGTAGCATAAAAATTTGCTTTAAAGCCGAGAGCTGTAGGCTCAACAGGAGGCTACGTGGCGCAGAGGTTACCATGTCCGCCTATAATGATGCAGACCTGGATTCGAACCCTGCCGAGAACATCAGAAGAAATTGTCAGCGGTGATTATCCGCTCCTAATGCTGGTGACATTTGTGAGATACTATGCCATGTAAAAACTTCTCTCCAAAGAGGGGTAGCTCTGCAGTACGCCGTTCGGACTCGGCTATAAAAAGGAGACCCTTATCATTGAGCTTGAACTTCAATTAGACTTGATCGCACTCATTACCCCTGTTCCTAAGTGGTATGTTTTCGGGCAAAATTTGCAATTTGCAATATATGAAGTGGAGTTCTTTTTCTTTCTTGCTATTCTTCAGAGCATTATTCCAGCCTAGATAACATACCTTTTTGACAGATCCCAGCGATGAGTTTGAAGTGGTGCCAAACTTTCTATCTAGGAAACCAGACAAATGCTATTAACAAGCCAAACACATTATCTGCCTAACTTTAAAAACAGGATGGGGGTATACTAATTTCTGAGACCCCATAAAGTATATATATTCTTGTTCGTTACGTCAAGTCGATCTAGCCATGTCCCTCCGTCTGTCCGTCTGTCTGTCGAAACCACGCTAACTTTCGAAGGAGTAAAGCTGCACGTGGTGTTCTGGTTCCACTTCCAATAACTGCACTAAGTACGGTTTAAATCGGTCCCTGTTTTGATATAGCTGCCATATAAACCGATCTGGGATCTTGACTTCTTGAGCCGCTAGAGGGCACAATTCTAATCCGATTTGTCTGAAATTTTGCATGAGGTGTTTTATTATGACTTCCAACAACAGTGCCAAATATGTTTCAAATCGGTCCATAACCTGATATAGCTGCCATATAAACCGATTTGGGGTCTTGACTTCTTCAGACTCTAGAGGGCGCACTTTTTATCCGATTTGGCTGAAATTTAGCATGAAGTGTTTTGTTATGACTTTCAACAACTATGCTAAGAATAGTTCAAATCGGTTTATAACCTGTTTAGCTGCCATATGAGCCGATCTGTAGTATTGACTTCTTGAGCCTCTACAGGGAGCAAGTCCTATCCAATTTGGCTGAAATATTGCATAACGTGTTTTGTTAAGATTTCCAACAACTGTGTTAAGTATGGTTCAAATCGGTCCATAACCTGATATAGCTGCCATATAAACCGATCTGGGATCTTGACTTTTTGAGCCTCTATAGGGCACAATTCCTATCCGATTTGGGTGAAATTTTGTACAACGGCTTCCCCTATGGCCTTCAACATACGTGTCAAATATGGTCTGAATCGGTCTAGAGCCTAATACAGCTCCCCCATAAAACGATCTCCCTATTTTACTTTTCGAGCCCCTAAAGGCCACAAATCTATACGATTTGGCTGAAATTTTAGACAATGACTTCTGCTATGATCTCCAACTTTCATTCCATTATGGCCCGAATCAGACCATAACTTGATATAGCTCCAATAGCATAGCAATTCATTTTCTTTTTTCTCTTCCTTTCCCTTGTTTGCCTAAAAAGAGATACCGGAAAAGAACTCGACAAATGCTATCCATGCTGGAGGATATATGGAGTCCACAGTAGCATGTCCGCCCATGACGCTGAACGCCTGGGTTCGAATCCTGGCAAGACCATCAGAAAAAATGTTCAGCGGTGGTTTCCCCTCCTAATGCAGGCAACATTTGTGAGGTACTATGCCATGTAAAACTTCTATCCAAAGAGGTGTCGCACTGTGGCACGCCGTTCGGACTCGGCTATAAAAAGGAGGCCCCTTATCATTGAGCCTAAACTTGAATCGGGCTGCACTCATTGATATGTGAGAAGTTGCCCCTGTTCCTTAGTGAAATGTTCATGGGCAAAATTTGCAATTTGCATTTGGTGGAGGGTATATAAGATTATGCCCGGCCGAACTTTGTACGCTTTTACTTGTTTGATATTAATAAATTGTAAAACATTGGAAGAATTGTACACTACACACTTGTAAAATTGAAAGGCAAGATTGAATATAAAAAATTTTGAAATATTTGTGACATGTTTACCTTTTTTAACTTTTTACCATTTGAAAACAGCAGAAAATGTTTGCTGTTTTAGCAAAAAATTACAGACTTTCTGCTGTTACAGCAAACATTTTTTTTGTTTTTCCTTACAAAATTTCTCTAAGTGTATAATTACCACAATATGACTTTTTTCATTTTTTATTATTTTTTTATTTATTTCCTTTTTTTATTTTTATTATTTTTTTTAACAATTCTGTTTACTTCCAGTTATCTATAAATCTTGATAAACTAATAAAGACTCCTTCTTTTGCTCCCCCAATTTCACTTAGAAAAGAAACGCCACCATCATCATCACCACAAAAACGGTTCTTCACGCAATGGTGAATATCGTGATCATTCGGCGGGTAGGCGGGAACATCATCGACACAGTGGAGGACACTATTGACCAACCATGATTATAACCATCAATGTAGAGCAATAGAACAAACAAACAAACAAAAAATCAACCAACTTAAACTACAACAATAAATAAAGCAATACAAACGGGATGCAATATCACAAACTAAGAGCAAACAAAATCACACACACACACACATACTTATATCCAAATACAAACACACAATCACATCAAATGCATAAGAACAAAAAAAAACAACGAAGCAATTAATTAATGTATTGTAGTTATTTTTTAATTTTTAAATATAAAAAGAATAATATCATAGTCGCCTAAGTTTTTAAAAATGTTAAGACAACTCCACAACCAACAAACAACCAACCAAAACCACTATCCCTCTATGGAGTGAAATGAGTGAAAAATATGAGATAATCACTATCGCACTTCCCCCACCACCCACACCAAAATAAAGTCAATAGAATTTGTTTTCTATATATTTAAACGAATTAGTAGATAAGTGAATAAAAAAAAACTAAAAATCAAAATTTAAATTTGAAATCAAATTTAAAACAAATAACGTATAACAAATGCTTTAAAGCTTTAAGTTGAAAAATATTTACATCGAAAGCTTTTCCAAATATACAGTTCCAAGATGACTTATTATTGAATATTAACAATAAGCAATTGTATGTTTACGACCTTAATCACAAAACTTTATGAAGCCTTAAAATGGATTTATTTGACAGTTCTATAAAGGAAATCTGTCAAATAAACCCATTTCAAATCTTCATTAAGTTTTGTGAATAATGCCGTTATTAGACTTTTTATCCACAAATTTTAGGATATAACCCAAAAGTTTTGTTTTTGAACTTTTTTTAATATCTTCTGAAGAGTATATCATAGACCACCAATGAAGCTAGAAATTTTGTGTTATTTTATTACCATTTCAGTTAAAAAATCTATGGTGAAAACAGTGATTAATCAATGCATTGACATGGTGGAAAGAGTTTCACAAAAAGCTTTTGAGGCAATAAAAGCTTCTCATCTGTTGCAGAGCTTTGGAGTTTTTTATACCCTCCACCATAGGATGGATATATACTAATTTCATCATTCTGTTTGTAACACCTCGAAATATGCGTCTGAAACCCCATAAAGTAGATATATATTTTTGATCGTCATGTCATTTTAAGTCGATCTAGCCATGTCCGTCCGTCTGTCCGTTCGTTCTTCCGTCTGTCTATTGAAAGCACGCTAACTTTCAAAGGAGTAAAGCTAGCTGTTTGTTATTTTGCACAAATACTTCTTATTAGTGTAGGTCGGTTGGTATTGTTAATGGGCCATGTCGGTCCATGTTTTAATATAGCTGCCATATAATCCGATCTTGGGTTTTGAATTCTTGAGCCTCTAGAGGACACAATTCTCATCCGATTTGACTGAAATTTTGCATGACGTGTTTTGGTATAACTTCCAACAACTGCGCTAAGTATTGTTGAAATCTGTCTATGTTTTGATATAGCTGCCATATAAACCGATCTTTGGTCTTGACTTCCTCAGCCTCTAGAGGGCGCAATTCTCTTCCGATTTGGCTGAAATTTTGCGTGAGGTGGTTTGTTATAACTTCTAATAACTGCGCTAAGTATGGTTTCAATCAGTCTATTTTTTGATACAGCTGCCATATAAACCGATCTTGGATCTTGACTTCTTGAGCCTCTAGAGGGCGCAATTCTCCTCCGATTTGACTGAAATTTTGCACGTAGTGTTCTGGTATAACTTCCAACAACTGCGCTAAGTATGGTTCAAATCGGTCTATGTTTTGATATAGCTGCCATATAAAACGATATTGGGTCTTGACTTCCTCAGCCTCTAGAGGGCGCAATTTTCGTCCGATTTGGCTGAAATTTTCCATGAGGTGTTTTGTTATGACTTCTAATAACTGCGCAAAGTATGGCACAAATCGGTACATAACCTGACATAGCTGCCATATAAACCGATCTGGCATATTGACTTCTTGAGCCTCTAGAGAGCGCAATTCTCATCCGATTTGGCAGAAATTTTGTACAACGACTTCCCACATGACCTCCAACATATGTGTTCAATATGGTCTGAATCGATCAATAGCTTTATACAGCTCCCATATAAACCGATCTCCCAATTTAGCTTCTTGAGCCCCTACAAGGCCCAATTCTTATCCGAATGAAATGAAATATTACACAATGACATCTACAATGATCAACATTCATTTATGGTCCGAATCGGACTAAAACTTGATATAGCTCCAATAGCATTGCAGTTCTTATTCAATATTCATTGATTGCCTAAAAAGAGATACCGCTCGACAAATGCGATCCATGGTAGAGGGTATATAAGATTCGGCCTGGCCCGAACTTAGCTCTTATTAGTTTTTGGTAAACAAAGTGTCTTGAGCTATATACAATATAAACAAAATATTCAAAATTTATTGTTTCTTGTGTTTAATTGCCTAACTTAATTATTTAATGGTCATTTACTCAAAACTTCTACAACAGATGGCGCTTTGTAATGAAATCCAAGATTTTAGTGAAACTCCTCATCTCTGAAATCTTTTTTGAAAACACCTTTACATTTTTCAAAAAACACCTTTACATTAATTAACCCTTTAAAGCTTTAAGGCATTTGCAAAAACAAAAAAAAAGAAAACTTTCCAAATTTAAAAAATGTTTATTAAAATTGTTTTGTTAATTATGAATAACTTGGTTTAATTTATTAAGCAACCACCCAAAAAGTTTGGTCTCCCCCAAAACCCTAGGTTCACATTTTTAAGCTAAATCGATTTATTCATAAAAAATGTTAAAGTGAAAAAAAACACAAATATTTGTTTAGAAAGAAACACAAAAGTAAAAAAAATTTATAGTGTGCCATTGCAGGCCACAGATAATTCCAAACAATAAATCACTAATTACTTCCCAACCCTCACTTTTTTTATGCATACCCCAGAATTTGGCCTGTATGTATGTATGTATGTTTGAATTCTTCCTCTTTAACTATTGTTTTGCATTTCGACATTTCTTACTTTATTTATTTATTCTATATGGTATTTCATAAGTCAAATGGTTTTCTTTATTTTAGGAAAATTTCAAAACTATAAGCATTTGTCAATTCTTATTTTTAATTTTTATTTTTGTTTAGTTTTATGTTGAAATGAAAACAAACAAAAAGAAAACACACAAATGTATTGTATCGTATTTTTGTTTCTTCTGTGTAAATAATAATTTATTTATAATGCGACAAAAAGTATATATATATAAAAATATATAAAATTATAAATACTAATTACAAATAAATAAAAAAAAATCGAAAACTCAATTGTTGTAGGTTTTATTTAAATCTAGCTGAGAGAGAACTTGTATACTCAGCAATGTGATATACTAGCCGAATCGGGCCTGCTCCGCTGCGCCTTCTTTAACTCTCTAAAATCGTTTTTAAGGTGGGGACACTTCGCCCTGAATGCGGAGCCTATGACGCTGCACGCGTTCGAATCCTGGCGAGAACATCGGACAAAGCGGTGTTTATCCCCTCTTAATGTTGGCGACATTTGCGAGGTACAATGCCATGCATGGTCATTTAAAAAAAATTTCCCCAAAGAGGTGTCGCTCTGCGGGACGCCGTTCGGACTCGGCTATAAAAAAGGTCCCTTATCATTGAGTTGCCCCTTCTCGGTTCCTGGTGGTAATGTTCTTATTAGGGAAGGGATGGCACCTCAGACATTTCGACTCAAATATGGATATCAAATTCGTTCTTTATTCCTAACGGAAATGAAGTTCAGTTTAGGGGGTGCTTTAGGGCGTACCCCAAAACACTTGGCTCCAAAATTGAATAGCAAATTCGTTTTCTACTCTCAAATACCTTTCATTTCAAATAACCCATTTGATGTATCTTTAGGAGGAAAGCGACACTAAGACTGACACGCAAATTTGAATGTTATATTCGTAATCGACTCGCTAATACCTTTCATTTGAGTCCTATATACCCATGGTCGGCTAATATGCCTATTTGGGGGTATTTGGGGGTGGGCGTCATCCCATTACTTGGACCTAATGTTTAATGCCATATTTGGAATCTACTGCTTAATACTTTTCATTTGAGTCCCATATTGACATGAACTTTGAATATATCTGTTTAGAGGAGTTTTGGGGTTGGGGGGTGGAGGTCCGCTGAGTACTTGGACCCAAATTTTAATACCATATTCGTTTTCTGGTCTCCAATACCTTTCATTTGATACCCTTATTTAACCATCGGACCATTTTCGGATATGTGTGGCGTTTTTGGGGTTAGGAGGAGGATCCGCTTTCACCCGATATCTAAAAATTATATAGCCTGTGTTTTCTTTCAGACAAACGTACACAATTTAAGAAAATTTTAAGAAAATCGGTTCAGCCAAGTATCAAATAGTCATAATGGGTCTAATTGCGTTCTTGAGGGTTGTCGAGACCCCCTATACTTTGATCTGATTTTGTATGCCAGATCCCGAAAGCCTTTCATTTGAGCCTCATATTGACGTCCAATATGTCTTTTTGAGGGAGTTTTGGGGTTGTGGCGGCCCGATGGATACTCAGACTCAAGTTTTAATACCATATTCGTATTCTACTCTCCATTACCTTTCATTTGATACCTATATTGTCTCGTTCGGTCCATTTTCATTTTGGGTTGTGTTCTTGGCTTAAGGGGAACCGTCCGTCCCCCGTCCGATATCGAAAAATTATATAGTCTATGTCTGCTTCCAGACCAACCCACACAATATGCGAAAATTTCGAAAAAATCGGTTCTGCCATTTTTCAGTCTGTATAGAGCAAACAAACCGATACGATATGATGATAAGCCCATTTTGGGCGTTTTTGTGGGGGTAAGAGTGGGGAGACCCCCTATACTTTTACATGCATTTGTATGTCAGATTCGTTATTTACTCCCGCATACTTTTCATTTGATACCCATTTTGTCCTTATCGGTCCACTTTTGATTGTGGGTGGTGTTTTTGTGGCAACGGGGAAGGGTCCTCCCCCTTCCGATATCAACAAATTATAACGCCTATTCCTACTTTCGTGACCATATATGTAATCTACTACCGAATACCTTTCATTTGAGTCCCATATTGTCATGATCGTCAAATAAACCTATTTTAAGGGGTTTTGGGGTGGACCCAACTTTTATTATGAAATTCGTACTCTACTCTTAAATACCTTTCACTTAAATCCCATATTGTCTCGATCGGTCCTTTTTTATTTTTGGGTAGTAATTTTGGGGTAAGGGGGAGAGTTCGCCCTCTCCCGATACCAAAAAAATTGCATAGCCTATGTTTCCTTCTTAGGAAAATTTTTTACTTCCATTGACTTTGGCAGTCTTCAATTAGATCCTTACAAAAAGAAACAGATCGACCGAAGATACTTAACTTGCGACAAAGTGTATACAGGATAAAGTCCGTGGAAGAGTTACAAGTATTGTTTCGCCTATACAGCGGGAACCATGTGAGCGGAGCATTGCAGGTGGTCCCATTCCCAGAGGGAATTTTCCTTAGGAATGGAACTGGGACAGGGACCATAGCAAGAAACCCAAGTAATTTGTGCGCCCAGAGGGTTACAGTTGCTCCTAGCCGGGGCGAATGAATTCTTCCAGCCAGAAAATTTTATTGCGGAAGCTGATCACAAAATGAGTCAAGCCCAATGGTGGTTAATTTGATGCTTTCGAACGGGCGAAGCAGCAGCGACTTAATGTTTGGTAGAGCTCATTGGAAAGTTGGTGTCAGAGTGATCAACCAGGACTAGGAACGCTATCTGATTAGTAGAGAGCCATAAAGAGTTTCGAGCGAGGAGGCTAAGAGTGGTGCATATTAATCTGCAGCACTGCGTGGCCGCCTCAACCGAACGAACTTCTGGCACACTCACACACTGGCACACTCTAACTCATCAGCCGATATTGCCTTCATTCAGGAAACTTATCTTGTTAGAAATAAGGTCTCTGGATTAGGCGATAGTAACTTTACCTACTTACATTAATTGGCTATGACAGAACATTTGTCCCATTAGCCGACGTAGAATAGACTTTCAACCGCCTCGATCTTCTGCGCTTATTCTAAAATCTCTGACACCAAGTTTCGAGATGTCTCCCCCCACTTGATCTTTCTATCGGGCTTTGGTCGTTCCGGTTTGTGAATACCACCATGATAACCTTCTAAAGCCTTCTTTGCTGGAACTTCTTCATCTATTCTGACAACATGAACTAGCCAACGCAGCCTGTTGTATTTTGATACGTGTAACTGTGCTGTCATTTGTCATACAGCTGTATAAGGCAATAGAGACCACACAGTCTTTACTCCACCCTATGGTGATAAGATAAGAACATGTATTGTAGGAAGGGAAAAATTTAAATTAACTATGGCAGTGATGGTCTGACAATTGTTAGGTAAGATTCCAAAAACTCTGGTCTCTTCCTGATCTCATCGGTTTACGGACCCGCTCTACCAGCCAGTGCAGAGGCTAATGTGCGAGGACGACCGGAGGTGCGGCTGATCTTGGGTTGCGAAGCCAATGCACACCACTCACAATGGGGAAGTACGGACGTCAACAAGAAAGAAGAGTCGATTTATGAATTTGTTCTGAATTTCGGCCTGCACGTTTGTAATATTAGTAATGTTCCGATTTTCCAGGTTAGTAATAGGTCAGAGGTGATAGATATAACTTTGACGAATCTCGATGACACTATTTAAAGAGATTGGATAGTTTCTGTGGAGGACTCCTTTTCGGACCATAGAAATATCTTCTTCGTTCTGATGTTATCTTCGATCAACAACCCAAAATACATGTAACTCGAGAAAGACTAACTGGAACCGCTATGCAAAAGCGTGATCTGTCGCAATCTGTTACGGAGGCAGTCCCTAAAACTTGGCATGGATCAGGTTAAATCACGATAACGACACGAAAAAACCGGAGGGCACTCCACAGGAGGTTCGGGCTAGTTAAGCAGATGATTGAAGGGTACACCCTAATACATGACACTCGCATTTTTAGCGGAGTTGAGGAGTCTAGAGAACACTCAGCTGAAATGCAAGGAGGTTTGAGTGCGGGAAAGGGATGAGTAACTCGAAAGCCCTCCCTAATACATATACTCGCGATCTCGACCGGTAGACGCAATAGTACATACGCTGATGTATACAAAGATTCGTTTACAGGGCGTCAGATGAATAATCCGGAGCTACACCCAAATATGCGGCACCTAGCGATGCTAGGAGGTGAGCTGACGAACGCGATTATACGCTGACGTACGCGATTATCCGCTGACGTACACGATTATTCGGTAGGGTAATCAAGAAGGTATAGCCATTACTATTCGGTTCCCATACGTTGGCTATACGAAGAGGCGAAAGGTTACTCTACATATCAACAATTGAGTCACTAAAGCTCTCTTTCAACAAGCTATTAAACATGAACAAACGGATAATTTTCTCTAAGCGGCTACCTTTTATATGCACCCATTCATGGTTTCGCAAAACACTTTAAAGTGGTAACAATTCCTTGTTTTTTTTTTTTGTGACCCAGTCTTATATATCCTCCACCATGGATCGCATTTGTCAAGTTCTTTTCCCGGTATCTCTTTTTAGGCAAACATAAGATAAAAGGAAAGAATTGCTATGATATTGGAGCTTTAATATCATGTTATCGTTCGATTCGGATCAGAATTGAACTGAATGTTGGAGATCGTAGTCGAAGTCGTTGTGTAAAATTTCAGCCAATTCGAATAAAAGTTGATCCCTTTAGGGGCTCAAGAAGTAAAATAGGAAGATCAGTTTATATGGCAGCTGTATCAGGCTATAGACCGATTCAGACCATAATTGACACATGAACTGAATGTTGGAGACCGTAGTAGAAGTCGTTGTGTAAAATTTCAGCCAATTGGAATAAAATTTGATCCCTTTAGGGGCTCAAGGAGTAAAATAGGAAGAACGGTTTCAGACCATAATTGGCACATATGGGTTGAAGGTTGAAGGAGAGAAGTCGTTGTACAAAATTTCAGTCAAATCGGATAAAAGTTGCGACCTCTGGAGGCTCAAGAAGTCAAGGCCCCAGATCGGTTTATATGGCAGCAACAAAATTTCAGCCAAATCAGATAAGAATTGCAGTCTCTAGTGGCTCAAGAAGTCAAAATTCAAGATGGGTTTATGTCGCGGCTATATCAGCTTATGGACCGATTGAAACCATACTCAGCATAGTTGTTGAAAGTCATAACAAAACACCTCATGCAAAATTTCAGCCAAATCGGATAAAAATGCGCCCTCTAGAGACTGAAGAAGTCAAGACCCCAGATCGGTTTCTATGACAGCTATATCAGGTTATGGACCGATTTGAATCACAAACACCTCATGTAAAAATTTCATCGAAATCGGATAGGATTTGAGCCCTCCAAAGGTTCAAGAAGTCAAGACCCCAGATCGGTTTCTATGACAGCTATATCAGGTTATAGACCGATATTTAAAGACATAACAAAACACCTCATGTAAAAATTTCATCGAAATCGGATAGGATTTGAGCCCTCCAAAGGCTCAAGAAGTCAAGACCCCAGATCGGTTTCTATGACAGCTATATCAGGTTATAGACCGATTTGAATCCCACTTAACGCAGTTGTTGGAAATCATAACAAAACACCTCACGCAAAATTTCAGCAAAATCGGAAACAATTGCGATCCCTAGTGACTCAAGATCCAAGATAGGTTTATATGGCAGCTATATCAAAACATGGACCGATATGGTCCATTTACAATCCCAACCGACCTACACTAATAAGAAGTATTCTTGCAAAATTTCAAGCGGCTGGGTTTATTCCTTCGAAAGTTACTCAAGCGGCTAGCTTTACTCCTTCGAAAGTTAGCGTGCTCTCGACAGACAGACGGACAGGCGGACGGAATATATATACTTTATGTGGTCTCAGAGGAATATTTCGAGGAGTTATTGTTATTAGTTAAACAGAATGAAGAAATTAGTATACCCCCATCCTATGGTGGAGGGTATAAAAATAAGCGCTGTGTTGTGTTGTTGCAACCGAGAACATTTCAATTGCTTCCCATTGCAAATGCTTATTTGCCCATATATATTCCACTAAGAAACAGGGGCAAACTTCTCACATAGGAAGGAGTGCTGTTCGTTTCAAATTTAAGCTCAATGATTAAGGACCTCGTTTTTGTAACCGAGTCCGAACGGCGTGCCGCACTACGACACCTATTTTGAGAGAAGGTTTTAAGAAGTATCATATTGGGTTGCCCAAAAAGTAGTTGCGGATTTTTCTTGCAGTCGGCGTTGACAAATTTTTTCACAGCTTGTGACTCTGTAGTTGCATTCTTTTTTCTGTCAGTTATCAGCTGTTACTTTTAGCTTGCTTTAGAAAAAAAGTGTAAAAAAAGTATATTTGATTAAAGTTCATTCTAAGTTTTATTAAAAATGCATTTACTTTCTTTTAAAAAATCCGCAATTACTTTTTGGGCAACCAATAGCATCGTCTAAAATAGCTGTCAAATCCCTCCCCGACAAGGATTCTTATCGGACCGTTCACCGTCAACAGGAGCAGTGATGAAATACCCGCATTTGAACATCAAATCATGTCACATAGGGAATTTTCTTTCCATATTTGCTGGGTCGAAAGGTTCTTTCAAATAAAATTAGCCAAAGGCAATCTAGCAGTTGAAGCAAGACGTATATAAATACGCTTTGAGTTGAAGTTTTTTATTCGTTGCTGTAAGCAACCCATTTTTTTTTTCAAAGAAACAACAAATAAATGTCAAATCTACAAGTGTTGTTGACAAATATTATTAAATCAATTCAAATGTCATGCCATGGCAACAAAAACCTTTATCAAACAAAAGTTGTCAAAACCGTAGCCACTTGTCAAAAGGAAAAAAAATATAATTTTCAATTAAAAATTGAAAAAACGAAAATATTTTAAAGAAAATCAACCCTTTTATAAAGAGTTTAAAAAGAAGTGAACGCAAATGTCCTCCTACAAGTTAGGCAATGAGAAACTCAACTCTCGTATCAAAGAGTTGGACATTTTATATCCTAGTGGTCGTTTAAAACCCAGACGTTCTTCATCCGTGTCTTTTCAAAGCGAAAACGGTGGATCCAAGAAAAAGACCAAACTAAATGAAAAGGAAAAACCCCCCAGCGAGCAGGGCAGTAAGAAGGGCTTTAAACCACGGACACAACTAATACCTGATTTAAATGTCCTGGTGGAGCGAATGCGTGCCATGCAAGATGACCACTTCATGTATTTGAGTTACATGTTGCCCAAGACCAGTGAATATTTCACCCCCTACAGCTTGATGGAGTACACCTGGGAAGAGTTGCCCAATCGTAGTTTATATTTTACCATGAGTCGTCATGGAGTGACCTATTGGTGTTTGTCGGAGAACTTCTTTACGCCACTGCTACAATGGCAACGAGAGTTTCAACAATTTTTGAGCATTATCAAGATACGCACATTTGCCGTATTTCGCCTTTGGAAAGGTTTCAAGGTGTGGGAGAAGACTGTGAAATGGAAAAAACAATCGGAGGCACGCAGTCATTTGCAGCAACATTTGTTTATAGCCATACCGCAATTGGGCAAAGCCATACTCACACTGAGGGAGGAAATTGTGGTGCTGGCTGAAAGTAACTTTGTTAATGTAACGGGTAAGGAAGAGGGTATAGAAAAGGGTATAGGAAAAAATCTTTTAACAGTTAATTTTCTTCTTTTTTGTATTTAGTCATTGAACAGTGGCATCCCTTCTATTTCTTGGAAATGCAAATGAAAATCTATGAAAGATTAAAAGAAACCTTTAGGGATTTTCGTGAAAGAACTCGCCAATCACTGTGTAAGTATAAAAAAAAACAAGTAAAACGGCGTTAAGTTCGGACGGGCCGAACTTTGGATACCCACCACGTAGGATATATATGTAAACCACCTTTCGTCAAAATCCGGAGAAAAATGCATACCTTATGCCCCTTAGCAGCTATATCCAAATATGATCCGATTTGGAACAAATACTAAAAATGACAAGTCATTGTTCAATTTTACAAAATATTGGTCTTTTTAGTAGCTATATCTAAAAATAAACCGATTTGAACCATACACGACACGGATATCGAAAAGTCTAACATAAGTCACTGTGTCAAATTTCAGTGAAATCCGATTATAAATGCGCCTTTTATGGGGCCAAGACTTTATATCGAGATATCGGTCTATTGCAAATTTTGCTCATGAACATTTCACTAAGGAACAGGGCAAACTTCTCACTTCTCTCATCAATGAGTGCAGTCCGATTTAAGTTTTAAGCTCAAAGATAAGGGACCTCCTTTTATAGCCGAGTCCGAACGGGGTGCCACAGTGCGACACCTCTTTGGAGAGAAGTTTAACATGGCATAGTACCTCACAAATGTCAGCCAGCCAGCATTAGGAGGGGAAACCACCGCTGAAAATTTTTTTCTGATGGTCCCGCAAGGATTCGAACCCAGGCGTTCAGCGTCATAGGCGAACATGCTAAACTATGCGCTACGATGGCCTCCTATGGGTCTATATGGCAGCTATATCCAAATCCGAACCGATTTGGGCAAAGTTTCAGAAAAATGTCGAATAGCCTAACACAACTCACTGTCCCAAATTTCGGCGACATCGGACAATAAATGAGCCTTTATGGGCCCAAAACCATAAATAAAGAGATCGGTCTATATGAAAATCTTGATCGATCTAGGCTAAATTGCAGAAAGATGTCGAGGGGATTAACTTGCCTCACTGCCCCAAATTTCGACGACATCGGATAATAAATGCGCCTTTATGGGCCCAAAACATTAAATCGAGAGATCGGTCAATATGACAGCTATATGAAAATCTTGATCGATCTAGGCCAAATTGCAGAAATATGACAAGGGGCTTAATTTAACTCACTGCCCCAAATTTCGGCGACATCGGGCAATAAGTGCGCCTTTTTATGGGTTCAAAACCATTAATCGAGAGATCGGTTTATATGGCAGCCATATCCAAATCTGACGAAGGATGTCAAAGGGCCTAACA